>NC_057725.1:59254474-59267993 GCF_004010195.1 Chiloscyllium plagiosum
ACATTTAAGAGGCATTTGGATGGGTATATGAATAGGAAGGGTTTGGAGGGATATGGGTCGGGTTCTGGCAGGTGGGACTAGATTGGGTTGGGATATCTGGTCAGCATGGACGGGTTGGATCAAAGGGTCTGTTTCCATGCTGTACATCTCTATGACTCTAACTACTCTAGCAACATGTTTGGGGCGGCACGGTGGCACAGTGGTTAGCACTGCTGCCTCACAGCGCTAGCGACCCAGATTCAATTCCCGCCTCAGGCGACTGACTGTGTGGAATTTGCGCATTCTCCCCGTGTCTGCGTGGGTTTCCTCTGGGTGCTCCGGTTTCCTCCCACAGTCCAAAGATGTGCAGGTGAAGTGAATTGGCCATGCTAAATTGCCCATAGAGTTAGGTGCATTAGTCAGGGGTAAATATAGGTTAGGGAAGTGGGTCTGGTGAGTTACTCATCGGAGGGTCAGTGTGACTTGTTGGGCCAAATGGCCTGTTTCCATACTGTAGGGATTCAAAAAAAAAAGGTGCTTCCAATTGATCAAGAGTATTCCAGGTACTTACTACTCTCTGTGTAAAAAAACCCCGCCTCTCACATCTCCTTTAAACTTTCCCCCTTTTACCTTAAACCTATGACCCTAGAAATTGAAATTTCTACCCTTGGAAAATGATTCTGACTATCTATTTTCTCCACGCAAGGGATTTTAGCGAGGTCAGTGTGGGGATACACATGCAGGCGTTTCTCTTGCTAGTGCATGCTGAAGTTCCTCAATGTGTTCTGTAAATCTCCAAATTAAAATGTTATCTGCAGGAAGTCGTCCAATGCCTTTTGAGTTTCACACCTGAAAGCTATGTTTCCTTCTTTTTAAAATCTTGTCGGTCACCATTGTGAAATTCTAGGGAAGAGAAGTAAAATTAAATAATCTAAGCTGGGCTCTCTGGTATGTGTCTCTGTGTAAAAGATTAATCACACAGGACAATTCCCAACCCCACCACATGCATTACAAAAGAAACTCAGCACAGTTTGTAATAAAGTACTATTCAAATCATGTCCTATAATTAACTGTTTGAAATTCCTCCTATGTGCCATGTCCATTGAACTCCTGCCTGGCATGTTAACTCATTGAATCGCAACACTCACCATTTGGGAGATTTTGAGGAGAGCATTTTCGCTTGGTTGGCTGTTGAAGTGTCTCAATGTATAAACAGTCTGTGTTCCACTGCATCATGAATATGAATGGGATGTTTATTTAAAAGCAGTATTTAGCCAGGAATGAACGCTGAGGCAGGGGCTGGCGTCCCTTTTATTTGCTTGTGTTGAAAGTTTTACTGGGGATTAGTAATTAGAGAAATGTCGTGCAGCGTTGCTGGTAAAATGGCAGCGAGACGTGGCAGCGATTCCCAAAAAAAAAACAGACCGGCCTCATGAGCTCAATATCAGTGCTATAATAGCCTGTCTCTCTCCAGCCTGTCAGCCTGGTTACAGGCGGTGGTCCAGCCTCCATTTGCAGAGTGGAAGCAGCTTTTGTCTCGACTCTATAACTTAATAGACAGTCAGCTGCTCAGAAACAGACACCTGTAGTGCCCTCTCTTGAAGGGAGTAGATTGATTGCAAGCTAAAATCAGGTACTTTGCGAGGAACTGGCATGTAATGAGAGTTGATGACAAATGATGCAGCAAGGTTTTGAGGTAATTATTTCCCTTCTGACTTTTCTAATTTTTCCAATAAAGGCTTACCATCAGGAGGGCTTACTGAGCAAGCACTAGATAAGATAATGATGGGAAAGTGACATGCCAGTGCATCATTTGAGGCCTGTGGGGGTGGCTGCATTGAAGAGCTCTGTCACATCTTGACCGGTAAAAGACAGTTTTGTGTTTATCTGCACAGAGTAATTGTGACAAAGTTGCATTGAGTACAGCCGTGGGTGGTAACGTCATGCGAGTTATGTGCTTTTACTGTGGTCACCACTGTTGTTCAGGAACCCACGCTCTGCAGAGAAAATGCTGCAAAAGTACCCTGTTTCCATTTTGTAGAAGGAAACAAGTGAATTTGCTTTGAATAGTTAAGTGTGAACATAGACTTTTACCACACTGAAGTCATCTATTTGGCCAATTTACCTGTCTCTCTGGAAAAGCCCTCTAATTAATATTATTCCTCTGCTCTTATGCCAAAACCTTTTTCAGTTGCTTCTTTGTGAAAAAGTTATTCTCTGCTTTTTGTGGACGTTGCTTCCCCTCCCCATATCTAGCTGAGATTTCCTAACAAACTTCTGTATTAATGTCTCTCTACCTACCTCTTTGCTTTTCTGGTGATGATCGAAAATCAAAGCCCATCCACTCAGCAAGTGCTGGGAAGTAGGTTCCTTTTCCTTGCGTTTGTTTCACAAAACCCTTCAGAACATGTGGTCTGTAGCAGTTCAAGATGGCAGCTCACTACCACCTTCTCAAGGGCAACTAGGACAGACAGCAAATGCATAAATGAAAAGAAAAAATAAGTTGGATCTCCTCAGAATTTATTTTCCCTCAGGGTTAACATTCTGTGCTTGAAGGTGTTGTTGGCTTTGACACCCTTTATAACCCTTCATCATTTGCTCAGAGATCGTGATTCCTCGCAGCTGCACACCAGTCTTAACCGATTGCACCAAGGCCTGTCTGATTTTGGCGCTTGATGTTCCTTTTTTCAAACTTAGGCTTCCACTTCACTGCCAGATATAACATGAAGACACTGGCCCTGTCGTGTGAGGAACTGTGCCAAGCAGTGATCCATTGTTAGGCTTTTTGCAGAGTTTCTGATCACTCTGGGATGCACTGGAGGCACTTGTTTTGATTTTACTTCCCTGGCTGCAGAACAATTAGCTAATCCTCCCACGACACTACTCGGAATTCATCACAAGTGTCTTTGCAAGCTCTGATTTTGACATCCACCACTTGACATTTTCAGGGGAGATGGGGCAGAAGCGAGTAAAGTGACTGACTATTCTGTCTAGTGGTGGAAGTGGCAAGCATAAATTAAATTTTAAAAATTGTAAGGCAGGTCTTAGTGCAATCAATTTAGCTTTGGGTGCAGATCCAAGGAATCGCAGTATCCTTCAAGTCTGTGCTCTGAAATGTGGATTTGGATATAGGTCTTCGCACCCAAAATTGTGTTTCTGATTTGTAAATGAAGCGTAACTTGGTGTTTTTTTTAAAATTCAGGCTTTTCCAAGAGGTTCCATGGCTATGGAACCCCCAAGGGTGTCAGAAATGTTCCCACATAGTGTGAGGGTGGGTGGTCTCGAAGAGCCAGCTGAGCTTGTGCCTATTATTAAGTACGCCTTGCAGACAGCTTCAGTTAGTCACTGCCTCTGCATCTGTGCTTTGATCAAATGTTCAGTGAATCTGGAACTTGAGAGTTTGACCGCAGGTGACAATTGACGGCAGAATGCTCTTGAAACCAGGTCTTTGGCGGGTTTGTGAATCGCACTCAGCCTCACCCCGTGTCTGTTCATTTATCTGATTCTCTGTCACACCTTGCAGCTTCCAATTAAAACATTCTTGTTTCTCTCCTGTGTTCTCTCCTCTTTCTGTTGCCCTCCCCTCCCCCCCCACCTCACCTCAGCCCTACGAGCCCTCACTCTGACAGCGAAGCCCTTACCAGACGTCACAAGAAGTCTCTCTTCTCTTCACACTCTGGCTTCCCCTTTCCTGTGAAGAAGAGGTACTGTCATTCCTTTGTTAGCATGTTGTGTCTTCATTCCATTCATTCCAGGCACTATTCTTCATACCTACTGCATGTGTTTGTACGAGTCAGTGGTGCCCATTGACGATTCGTAATCTCCGTGCTATGTGGGAATGAAAAGCACTGGGAAACTTTATTCTCAGGAAGTGGGTGTTTCTGACAAGACCAACATTCATTCCTCACCTTTAGTTGACCTTGAGGAGGCAGTGGTCAGGCTTCTTGAATCATAACAGCACACATGATGAAGGTGCTATTGCAGTGCTGCTACATATTAAATTCTAGGCTTTCGACCCAGCATTGAAAGGATAGTGATATAGGGGCTGAGACAAAAATAGAAATTGCTGGAGCAGGTCTGACAGCATCTGTAGAGAAAAATCAGAGTTAACGTTTTGCATCGAGTGACCCTTCCTCAGATATATGGATTAAGTCAGGCTCGTATATGACTTGGAGATGTTGGTATTCCCATGCAACTACTGCCTTTGTCCTTTTGGGATGGTCACTCTCTCTCTCACCCTCTCTCTCTCTCTCTCACCCTCTCTTTTTCTGTCTCTCACACACGTAGGCACACGCACGTGTGCATGCTCTCACTCTCGCTCTGTCTCACACACACACGCTCTTTCCTGATTTAGAGAGAGTACCACTACCAATTGAGCCACACGGGTTATTTTCCTTCATCCTCAGCTTACTGCATGTTTTTACTTTTCTGAATTAATCAGCCCTTCAAGGCGAAGCTAATTAGTATATTTAACTTAAAGTGATGGAAGTGAACAATGCTAAAATGCTTTGGATGGGCAGCTCATGTTATACAGGGGCCCTAGCAGCTGTACACCTTAATCTTGTTACACAGAATATTGCCCTGGTTCAGCGATGCCTACTATATACTCGAGGTTTCTAATTTATACCAAGCCCCTGTCCGATGCAGTGCCTTGTCTGTAGACAGCACTTTTGTTCCTTGCCCAAGTGGCCATTCTCGCTGTGTGAGCTTGAAAATGATCTCAGCAGCTCATTTGACAATGACTGGCATCACAGTGGCATGTTGTCCTGTTTCCACCCACGGACCCATTACATAAGGGAAGCATACTCAGACACTGGAGCCCTGGCTGCCTTGAATACTCCTCCATGGGCACCTACAGATGAATATGAAACAACATGAAGAGTATCTGGGAGTTTCCTCGTGCCAGTCATCTGACTGAAGTACATGAATGTTTGCCGAAAGATCTCCCACAACTTACCAGAGAATGGTGAGTCTGTGGAATTCTCTCCGACAGAAGGAGGTTGAGGCCAAAACATTAAATGTTTTTAAGAAGGACTTAGAGCTAAGAGTATCAAAATGCATGGGGAGAAAACAGAAACAGGGTATTGAGTTGGATGATTAGTCATGATCATATTGAATGGTGGAGCAGGCTGAATGGGCTGAATGGCCTATCCCTGCCCCTGTTTTCTCGGTGTCTGTATTTACTTTGCGTTGCATGGCACCAAGAGGGAAAAACGTCTTTACAATAAACAAGATTGACAATCTTTGCAATTACTGTCGCAAAGAGGTGGTGTCTATCTTGGAAAACCGCAGCACTCAACAAATAACAAGAGGGTTCATGGCAAGGCCACTGAGGGAGCTTTTGAAATTAATTTTCTCCAACCTATTAGCAATCTGGAAGTGAAAAAGAAAGCTCTAGGCAACCTGGGACCAGAAAGTGCGCAGAATGTTGCCTCAAGTATTGACCTGTGGACATCTTTTCTCTAAACCTCAATCTCACACTGTCTTGCTGTTTCTGTCATATAGTTATATGAATTCACTCCTTCCCAGTCTCTCTCTCTATCTCTCACTCTCTCTCTCATTCTTTTTTCATTCTTGCACAGTCTTTCTTACATTCACTTATTCCCTCTCTCATTTTTCCTTTCACTTTCTCTCTTTCCCTATCTTTCATATTGTGTCTCTTTCTCTTTCTCTCTCTCTCTCTCTCTGACACACACACAGACCAATCTTCCCACCCCCCCCAACACACACTCACTGTCCTGTTCTATGTTAAGTTCATAGCCAATTTTTTTTTTCATTCTCATTGCAGAATTTTGGATTTGCAGAAAGCCTCCCAGAGGAAGCGTATTTCTAGCGACAGTTCGGTTGCTGAGGCGCTCGCCCACAGTGAGTCGCTCAGAGTCTCAAAGCCTTTGCTCAGCAGGTGAGGAGAAAAGCTTCAAAAGCAAATGGACACAAAACCGAAACAAAATGCCAGTGCCTGAGGAGAGGGGGAAGTCACAGGGAGAGCGTGCGGAGCAGAGCTGAGCTTGATAGAAACCCTCCACAATGCGCAGTTTCAAAACGGGATGGAAAGTGGCTAGGCTCCCTGTTCTTTATGAACCGCATGGTTCCCATCCATCTCTGCAGCTATCCCGTGCTAAGTGGCTCTTATTCATCTTTCCTCCACCCCCTGCTTCTTGAAAACAAGTAAATCCACTGTTCCAATTGGTTTGTGGGCATTGTTCAAATTCAAATGGAAATGACCTGCATTGAACATTAATGGTGGAGAAATGTCAGATTCAAGGGTTTTGATGCATTCTTTTGTAATTGAACTCATTTGGAGTGAGGTTGGGGGTGTAGGAGTGGGGAGAATAAACATGATCTCCCTCCATCCATAGGTCCTCCAAAACTGACTGGGAATGAAACCAACACTCCAAATTAAACATAAAACTGCACAGTGCACCGTTTTCTCTTCTGCAGAATGTCTTGTCAGGTCTGACTCTCATGGCTCTTTGGAAACCTTTGCCCTTGACAAAATATGCATCTTTTTCAATATGCATCTCTGAAAACTATTTCTCATTCTGTTCATTGGAATAGATTTGCAATATTTCCCTGATTGTTTTGACCACTGGAAGTTTTGCAGGTTCTGAATCCAAGTGGCACTTGCTTGTTCACACGTGCTTTGGCTCCCAATTCAAATTATCCTGCTTGTTCAATAACAGTGGTTGTTTCCAATGGTAGCCCCCTTGCTATACTTGTAATCTCCTCCAGGCCTGCGACTCTTTGAATTTCTGCACTCCGACCATTCTGGTGTCTTGCACATCTCCAGTTTTTTTGTTCCACCTTTGGAAGGTATGTCTTTAAACTGTACGGGCCTAAGCCCCTGCTAAACCACTCTCCAATTCCAGTCTTCTGTCTGGTTTTTCCGAGACTCCTGAAATGTACCTCTTTCACTGGGCTAATGTGCACAAAGACTTCTGTTTGTTCATGCTCCTGTAACACACTTGGAGAGTGTAACACACTTTGTTATGTTAAAGATGCTATATAAATGCAAGTTATTCTTCTGCAGATGCAACGCGAGATGCACTCACTCACTGTCGTCAAGGTCCAGCCCTGTTCCCTGCAACTCCGTCCCCTGTCCCATCAGTATTTGATCTATCCAATAACAAGAGCATGTTGAAATGAGCTCCCAGCCAGCTATATCTGATGAGGTGTGAAATTGGGTGAATGGAATCAGCTGGGAGAAAGCGAGGACTGCAGATGCTGGTGATCAGAGTCGAGAGTGTGTTGCTGGAAAAGCAGAGCAGATCAGGCAGCATCCGCGGAGCAGGAGAATCGACGTGTCAGACATAAGCCATTTATCAGGAATGTCAATTTGTCCGAAATGTCGATTCGCCTGCTCCTTGGATGCTGCCTGACCTGCTGTGACTTTTCAGCACCACGCTCTGGAGATTGAAATCAGCGACCATTTCTGTACCCCAATTGCTATCAAATGTTTCCTGCTGCTGGCCAGTGAGCTCTATTATCATTGGTGTGCCCACCACTGTATCCTCTGTGAGTAGGTGGTCTTATGACAAGCCCTCTTTTCCATTTTGTTTCTCATGGCTCATTATTCCACTTTTTTTCAACCAGGTGAGCGCACAGATTATTTTCTCTCACTTGTTTCTAAAACCATTCGTTATCCCCAGTTTGCCTGCGATAATCCAATTCCTCAATGTGAGAATAGTACTGCTGAAAGTACCTCTCAATGAGGATAAGATTTTAAACATGTAATTTGAGTCATTTATGTGTAAGGACAACTCACGTCATCATATAGTGTTAGTTTTAATATGTGACACGGTTGGTTCGAACTGCTGGAGTTTTCCCCCAATCTTGTGTTTGTGGAGAGCTTCCACTGTCTCTCCACAGTAAACCTTGTGTATATATGCAAGTGCTGAAATGTTTCCATATGCTGCAAGTCTTCCATTCGCCGACCCTCCAGCTTACGGCCTCTTCCCAACTCTCTGGCCTCGAGTTTTGGCCACATTCCCCTCCCTGACCTCAGGGTTGTGACCTCTTTCCAACTCCTTATTCGCAGTTTGTCCAAATGTTGGTCTGCGGCCTAAGTCACTTCGCACACAAATTGTTGGTACTATGGTATCTACCTGCATCAGTCATGACCTGCTGAATTCGCCTTTCTGGAGACAGGTGGAGATTTTGAATTTTTCTTTTGGAGCCCTCCATTTGCAATGATGAGGCCTTCCAGTCAGTTTTCAACTCTCAAAGTCTGATGATTCAGCCAGAGAAGAGAGATTGGGCAAAACCTGTTGTTCCATGTAAATATATCTCTCTGTTCAATTCTAGTAGCTCCCACAAACAGATATTGTAGAATAGTGGAACAACTTGTATTCTTTACAAATGCAATAAATTTCCCTACTAGAAGTAGATGTTTGTGTTTGGCAAAACGTCCTTTCAAAGAAGTCCAAGATGTAGATGTCTGCACAGTTAATGAAACTCTCATGTTTCAGATGGCGTATCTCTATAACAACGTATTTCCTGAGATGTGTTCTTCAGAACTGACCACAGTACTGCAGATATAGTCAGACCAAATTTTTGAACAACTGAAACATAACTTCCTTCCTTTAGTATTCCAGTTGCCTTGATGCATTTCAATTTTTTTTTTACTTTTCATGGCTGTGCAATAGCTGTCAGTGTTCTCTGTTCATGGACTTTCATTTGTTATTTCATAGTCTGTAGTTTCTCCCTACTAACAAAATGCTCCAATTTGTCATTCTTGGAGTCAAAATATATGACATTACACTTATTTCATGAAATTCCGGTTGTGCAGGTTTGTCGACCCATTCAGTCTGTCAGTGTGTCTGTGCAACTACTTGCTCCCCCATCTGCATAACTTTATAAGCCTCTCTATTTCTTCACTGAAACCATTGATAAATATAGTGAAAATTTAAACCCAAACATAGATGTCTGGGTAAATACAATTTCGTGCATCCTGACTATGAAATAAAGGTCCTTTTATCACTATTGTCTGTCACTCCTACCCTACAGCCAATTTCAAACCCATACAACCAGCATATGACAAATTTATATAATTCCATGTCTTTTGTGTTTATTGGTAAACAGTCTTGGAACCTTATCGGAAATAATTTTTATCAGCCTTTTTAGATATGTTATGGCACATCTCCAGGGTTGGCGGAACTTGAGTACGTGACCACTCTGCCACAAAGACATTCCAGGAAATGAATGTAGATAGTAAGCACAGACAATCCCTTATCCACAGCAAGTTAATGATCTCATCAAAACATTTCACGAGATTAATCAGGCATGCTTCACAAATCCACACTGATTGTCTGGTCACTCATAAATAACCAAGTGCTCCCTCAGATAGCCCTGACAAACATCTCAGTGCCAGGAATCCACAAATTGCAAAACAATTAATAAATGGTTCAGCATCAAGAATCTGCCAATTGGAAGTAAATTGTCAGGAATTCATGAGAGAGAGAGAGAGAGGATGTTTGTAAATTATAACCCAGTTTTGTTTCCTCTTTTGCTATAGGACAGGTGCCAAGATAGCCAGTGTGCATCGATCGAACACAACAGCAGCAGACTTTAAACCAACATCCTTGCCGACGTTGACACAGGGACCATTGCCAAGCCAGGCAGCAGCACGGTATGGACTTCAGTGTGGAACTGCCTGAGAGGGTTTGACATTTCTGTTTTGACTGATATCAGCAGCAGAGTGTGCACTCCTCCTCCCCCCACCCCACCCGCAACCCCATATTTTTGCAAAGTAAACCTAAATAACAGCATCATTTTACGTATAAGTTATAACCGCTGACCTGTAAACCTGGGTTTGGGGACTCACTAGTGAATGCTTATTACTTTCGGTATTTGTTTGGAAGGTTATCGTACAAACCTAAATAACAGCATCATTTTACGTATAAGTTATAAACCGCTGACCTGTAAACCTGGGTTTGGGGACTCACTAGTGAATGCTTATTACTTTCGGTATTTGTTTGGAAGGTTATCGTACACATTTTTTGCTAGCTCTTCCAGTCAGCATTTGTCCAACACTGCATTATTGTGCCTACTATTATGTGCCAGGCATTCCAGCTCTCATGGAGACAGCTTCACTTATGTAGTCTGGGTGATCGGATTGATCTCTCTGCCTACAGTAGCTCTGCACTGGGAACTCACCACAGGACTGATTTTAAAATTGGCTTGTAATACATTTAAAGCCTGCTTATAAAATGTGAATGAGGGACACATTTTAAACCAATGTCACCTCTTCAAGGAAAGTTGATAGATGTAGGAACGCAAATGTTGGTATAAATGTTGCAGATATTTTAATTCTTGCAAAAATTGCATGGGTGTTTTTAAAAAAATCCTGAGTAAAGAATTAGTATGGCAGCAAATAATTAAAGCCTGGTTATATTGTTCAAGGGAAAAAAAACGTCCTCATTATGTGAATGTAGAATTTTCCGGATGCGGTTGAAGTAAATGGGCAAGCAGTGCCTGGTGGCAAAGAGACTGAGCAGTCTGCAGACCTCACTTTCTCAGCAAATAATTAAAGCCTGGTTATATTGTTCAAGGGAAAAAAAAGTCCTCATTATGTGAATGTAGAATTTTCCGGATGCGGTTGAAGTAAATGGGCAAGCAGTGCCTGGTGGCAAAGAGACTGAGCAGTAAGCGAGGGAGTTTAAATATTGGAATGAGTGCTGAGTCCATTGTCAAGCCAGTAAGATAGAGAGAGATGGAGTGGGATCTCTGCCAGACTTGCAGTAGACGAGTGTATTTGACAGCAAGCAGAATCTAAGGGTGGCATCATCTCCATGAGGTGGCAAGCTTGGAGATGGAAAGGGCAGTTAATTAGGTGGAGTGATTACACTCCCAAACATACTCCCACCTTCACCAGCATGAACTCTTGGCAGCCAGGTCTATGGTTGACCTTTATACCCAGCAATCAATTCCGACCCTAAAGTGAGCACTTACTGGTCACAGCCCATATGCATTGGGTTCAGTCTGGTTTCAATGGGTCTGAGGGGGCTCTTGTGACACAATGGTAAAGGGGGAAAAAGTGAGGGATGCAGATGCTGGACATCAGAGTTGAGAGTGCAGTGCTGGAAAAATATAGCAGGTCAGGCAGCATCTGAGGAGCAGGCAAATCGATGTTCTGGGCATAAGCCCTTCATCAGGAATTCCACTCTCGACACAGTGGTAAAGACCTACTTCTGAGCTAGGAGGCTCAGGCACAAGTCCCACCTGCTCCAGAGATGTCTCATAGTATCTCTGAACAAGTTCTGTTGAAAATATCATGTACGTTTTCATGCGGTGAATTTGTTTGCTGCACACAGTTGGATTCCAACCTCGAGGTGGGATTGGGCCGAGGAAGCTTTGGGGATGGGTTTGAGGAAATTCCCTCAATCAAAATGCAAATAATGCAGACTATGAACATAAAATCAATCAGTCACTTACAACAGCACATCATTGGCAAGGTGTTATTCCATTATCTTCATCCTCACCAGACTTGTGATATATTCAGCTTTTAATATTGTTGCACTTAACTGGCATAGCACAGTGAAAATCAAGCTCCCGGCTAATTATGGAGTTGTCACAAACGTTAAAGATTTCATCAAAGTGTGCAAAATTTCCCAATTTTCTGTCTTTTGAGCCAGGTTGACAGAAAATACAGGCAGCTTTCTAGACAGAAGAATTACTAATTATTACTAATTATTAAATTATAGATTTGAGCTGTGAGCAAACAACTATAACCTGTTTATATATAATTTTGCCATTTAAAGCTCTAACCCTCCTACAAATCTTTGCCTACACGCAGGCACTGAGATGAACCATTTTGCTGATTTTTGACAATAAAAACAGAAAGTGCCAGGAGAAATTCAGCTGAGCTTCTCCAGCACTCTGGATTTTTATTTCAGATTTCCAGCAACTGAAGTATTATGCTTTTGTCTGCTGTTTTCCAATCTCTCTTCTCAAGGTAATTTCAGATCCTTGCAAGAAGTACAGAGCAACTGAAGTTTCTGGTTTATTAGTTAAAAGCCACAGATTATAGCAGTGAGGGAAAAGAAAACTGGGTTTTTCAGGCTTTAGGGTTTTTTTTTACTGAAGAGAGAGAGATGAGATCTTCATTTTTGGAGTTCTCTGGAAGTATCATTCACACCCACAAGCTGTTCAACTACCTGGGTGCTGATCACATAGTTGCTTGTAGGCAAAACACCTTTTTTCAGTAACAACTCGTCTCCACTCCGTCAGCTATTTGTTGTTGACTGAGGCTCATCATGTACATACTCCCCCGTGCCACTTGGTCCGCAACTAACCTTCTCCCATTGACTGAACAAGCAGCATTGTAAACATCACTTCCAGTAAGTCTTAGTAACTTGCTTTAAAAACTGCATCAATAGTTCTACAACTCTTGTCTTTTTTCTTAAATATTTCAGTCCGCAATCAAAAACACAGAAAAATACAAGATACAACTTTTACAATATTTACTTTAACATATCTATCTGTTTTCCTGGCTATCCTCTCAGAATGATGCTAAGCCTGCATTGTGGAACTCGCACCGAAGTCATACTGAACCAATATTATGCTACCTCATTAAGCTGTTCATTTGTTAGTTTAATTCCAACTGAGCCAATTAACCATTCCAAAAGAATAGAGTAGAATCCCAACAATGTGGAAGCAGACCCTTCGGCCCAACAAGTCCACACCGACCCTTCGAAGAGTAACCCATCCAGACCCAGTCCCCTACCCTACTGCTCTGCATTTACCCCTGACTAGTGCATCTAACCTACACATTCCTGAACACTATGGGCAACTTAGCATGACCAATTCAGCTAACCTGCACATCTTTGGATTGTGGGAGGAAACCGGAGCACCCGGAGGAAACCCACGCAGACACAGGGAGAATGGGCAAACTCCACACGGACAGTCGCCCACGGCTGGAATGGAACCAGGGTCCCTGGTGCTGTGAGGCAGCAGTGCTAACCACTGAGCAACCATGCCACCCAAGATGCAAGATTCTACAAACAGATAATTATTAAGACTTTTATGATTTGAATAAACTAGGTAAGCTTTCTCTCAAAATTGCTTCAACCATGCTCATCGTGGTGCTGAAGCCAACTAGCTTGACAGCGCCCACATCCAACAGTGATAACTTCTATTGACACTAAATGATGATGGAACACTGGCCCATCATGACTGCTAGGCTTTGTGAGATCTTTATTTGACAGGAAGAAGCAAAGTTGTAAAGAGTGTAATGAGGATATCACATCAGTTTGACAGAGCTTACTGGGTCATTTGTCCCAGCAAGACAGGCCTCTTGATCCTTTAAAGACATAGGTCAACTCTTCAATCAGTTCAGTTTCTGTTCTCACTCTAATCCATGAATCTCGAATAGAGTCATAGAGATGTACAGCATGGAAACAGACTCTTCGGTCCAACCCGTCCATGCCAACCAGATATCCCAACCCAATCTAGTCCCACCTGCCAGCACCCGGCCCATATCCCTCCAAACCCTTCCTATTCATATACCCATCCAAATGCCTCTTAAATGTTGCAATTGTAC
>NC_057725.1:59268179-59304307 GCF_004010195.1 Chiloscyllium plagiosum
GCCGCAACATGACCTCCCAACTCCTGTACTCAATACTCTGACCAATAAAGGAAAGCATACCAAAAGCCTTCTTCACTATCCTATCTACCTGCGACTCCACTTTCAAGGAGCTATGAATCTGCACTCCAAGGTCTCTTTGTTCAGCAACACTCCCTAGGACCTTACCATTAAGTGTATAAGTCCTGCTAAGATCTGCTTTCCCAAAATACAGCACCTCGCATTTATCTGAATTAAACTTCATCTGCCACTTTTCTGCCCATTGGCCCATCTGGTCAAGATCCTGTTGTAATCTGAGGTAACCCTCTTCGCTGTCCACTATACCTCCAATTTTGGTGTCATCTGCAAACTTACATCCAGGGAAGTTATTTGGGTGGAACTGAGAAATAAGAGGGATGATCACCTGATTGGGATTGTATTATAGACCCCGTAATAATCAGAGGGAAATTGAGGAACAAACTTGTAAGGAGATCTCAGCTATCTGTAAGAATAATAGGGTAGTTATGGTAGGGGATTTTAACTTTCCAAACATTGACTGGGACTGCCATAGTGTTATGGGTTTAGGTGGAGAGGAATTTCTTAAGTGTGTACAAGACAATTTCCTGATTCAGTATGTGGATGTACCTACTAGAGAAGGTGCATAACTTGAGCTACTCTTGGGAAATAAGGCAGGGCAGATGACTGAGGTGTCGGTGGGGGAGCAGTTTGGGGCCAGCGACCATAATTCTATTTGTTTTAAAATAGTGATGGAAAAGGATAAAAGTTGAAGTTCTCAATTGGAGAAAGGCCAATTTTGACGGTATTAGGCAAGAACTTCCGAAAGCTGATTGGAGGCTGATGTTCGCAGATTCCAGGTCCTAACTTGTCTCCAGAGAGAAGCAGACCACCTCAACGTAGAGCAAGATCAGTTTAAAGTCTGCCCGAGGACAAAAGGGCCTGGATATTTCTGTAAATTTAGCATGAGGTCAAGGTTCAGGGGAAGGGAGCACATCCCTCCCCACCCCCTGCCCCACCAACTCCCTTCTTTGGCCCCACTTTCTAAATTTTAACCATTGACCACTGGAGGGGCTAGCCATAGTTGACACTTTGTTTCCATGCTAGTTGTCCACACCTAACAAAGGAATGGTATTTTGGGCATGGTGTATTACAGACCAATGAAGTAGCCACTACCCATTTTTCACTAGTGCCCAGGATGAATATTTACCCCATTATCTTTCTCCCTTCTCCCAACTCTCATCTATGTTAAGTGCTATTTGAAAGACGCACTCACCCTGTTTCCAGTCACATTCAAAGGGTTGACCACTCTGTAATAGGATAGCAACAGATAGAACTGTCCTTCTGACATTTTCTATTTTAATTCCAAAATTTGTTGCTACACTTCATTCAGCTTCAGTACAAGGCTTCATTGATTTAAAAGAAGTACAAAATATGAAAGCTCTAGCATCTGTTTATTCCTAAAGAACAAGGGTGTTTGAAACTGACTGGCAAAACAAAATCTCTTCATTTTGTTTGATGCACACCAAGCTGTGACTTTCAGAAGGAACAGTTAATGATTTTTTTTGATAAATATATGCTTGTTAATGAGCCTTCCACTGGCAAACACATCTCATGTCAGTAATACTGATGCCAACCAGTAGCCTGTGGGCACCACACTTTCCATGGCCAGGCTTTCACTGTGGGCATCTGAAATTTAGTGCACTACATTACAATTGCTTATGTCTACACCACTGCACTAAAAAAAATTCTCACGAGCACTGTCCAAAAAACACAGCGAACACGCTTTTATTAAAATGCTGCAGGCTGTTTCGGTGAGTCAGGCAAAATGCTCCATATGAAAGAACTTTGGAGAATTATAAGCATTCTGTGCTACTGCAGAATCTGTATATAATGTATACTAAATGCAGCAGCACCATGCACTGACCTTGTTTGGAGCTTTGCAGGAATCCATAATACGGAGAGCAGTTGGACGGGTGAGATGAAGGAGCAATCCACAGAGAAGCTAGGGACTTAGTTTTGGCAGCATTCTGGACATCTCGAGGAGAAAAAGAAACCGATCCTATCGCACATAAAACTTCTCAGATTTTCTTGCTTGTTCCAATGTACTAAGGTTACACTAGAACTTAGCACCAAGCAACAATTAATTGTCCACATAACACATTATATAAATATAAATCTCAAACAACTAGTTTTCATACAGCTAGGTACCCTAACTATGTCTCTCTCCCATTTTCCACTTATCATGTACTGTTGTTACATTTCTGACTTTACAAACAGACGTTAACAAATACTTCTGTCTGCCTGAGGCTAACAAGATTAAACTTCAGCCAGAAAGAATTCTGGGTAATCTAAGTTGGAGAACAAGAGAAATTTGTGACTTTAAAAGTTACTCCTTTTTAGAAGTTTTTTTTTCATTGATGGAGCTTATTTCTTGGAGCAAATAATTTGTTTTATAAGACATTGCATTGTTTTGGACAATTATATGAATGGGAAGGGTTTAGAGGGATATGGGCCAAAGTTTAGATTAGAGTGGTGCTGGAAAAGCGCAGCAGGTCAGGCAGCATCCGAAGAGCAGGAACATCGACGTTTCGGGCAAAAGCCCTTCATCCAGATATGGGCGGAATGCTGACAAATGGGACTAGATTAATTTAGGGTATCTGGTCGGCATGGACGAGTTGGACAGAAGGTTCTGTTTCTGTGCTATACAAGTCTATGGCTCTATTTATTAATTTTCTTTCTTTTCTAATGAGATGCACTTTTGAATTGAAATACTTATACCTGTCTGGGTCAGGTATTACCTTGTTCTTTAGATTATTATTGCTGAATTTGTAATTTCTGTGTTATTTGTAGGCTTTGCTTGCACAATTAGCTCCTGGGCGTCTCTATTACAATAGTGATTATTCCGCAAAATATTTACATGTGTGCAAACTGTTTCAGATTATCCTATGGCCATGAAAAACCTTTAGTATCAGATTGTCCATTCTTTCTTTCATTTAAATGTTTTTTTTATAGGCATGAACACTTCATGAAGCCATCAATATTTTCAAAAAGTTATATAAGAGCTGTGAACTTTGCAAAATAATTGAGCTTCTTTATGTTGATGGTTTTGATTAATGCAGTTTCTCTCTCGAATCAGAATGTTACTGGTATTTATAATTGTTTTTTGCTGGCAGCAGAGATGTAATCTGTCTCCACATGCATGCAGCTAGGTTCATGACATGCTATCTATTTGAATTTTAACTGTGCCGAATGGTACATTTTGAAACTGAAAGTATGCAAAGATGATTACAGCTCTACTTTGAGGAAGGTCTGTAACTGCTGTGGAAATGGCTAGAGGCATAATGTGAAAGGAACAAGCTAGTTCTTGATGTGTAGAGAGAAGGGATTAGGTGATTAGCATTTTTTCAGAAGCTGGTTATGAGTATTGTGTCCAGACAAGTATTCATCCCTCAACCAGCATCACAATAAAGCAGATTGTCTCATTCCAATCTTGTTCCTCTTTGTGAGATTTTACTATGTTAACACAGTTGTTCTATTTCCTACTTTGCATCAACTGCACTTCAAACATAGTACTTAGCAGTAAAACACATTGGGACATCCTGAGATAGTGAAATGCAAGTCTTCCTTTTTTTATTAGCTATGTGACAGCACTCTTGTCATTTAAAAAAAAAATTCACAAACCAGGAGCCCCCCTCAGACCAATAGTCTTGCTAGTCAGAACACCAACTTACAGATCTGGCCAAGGAGCTACACCACTTCATTAAAGAGTCACACCACTCCATCCTCTCCACCCAAGAATTCCCGAAGACCATCAAAGGCACTAAGATAGAAGAGGATGAAATAATCGTCTCCTTTGACGTAACAGCCCTATTCACATCCATCAACGTCAACCTGGCCAAGGAAACACTGACTACACTATTAGGAGAACCAAAGACACATACACCAAACACCACCAACTTCAGCAGCAAGGACAACATAGACAAGCGAGTGGACCTATGTCTTACCACCCACTTCACCTTCAACAACAAAACCTACAGACAAACCAATGGAATACCCGTGAGATCTCTGATACCAGGGTTCTTAGCAGAGGCGGTAATGCAGAGACTCAAACAAACAGCTCCGCCAACCATCCAACCCAGGCTTTGGGTCTACTACGTGGATGACTCCTTTGTCATCACTAAATGAAACAAATTAGAGCAAACCTTCAAGACCATTAACAATACCCTTACCGGCATAAAATTCACTAAACAGGAAGAAAACAACAACAAGCTGCCATTCCTAGATGTCACAGTAGAGCGAATAGCCAATGGGGACCTTCAAATCAGTGTCTACAGGAAAACAACACATACAGACCGAATACTGAACTACAGAAGCAATCATCCCAACATCCACAAACTAAGCTGCTTTAGAACTTATTTCAAAGAGCCACCACTCACTGGAGCACAGAGGAACTACACAGAGCAGAGGAAAATCACCTATATAGTGTATTCAAAAAGAAGAGGTACCCAATGAACACAGTCTGTCAATTTCTCAGCGACAAACCCAAACAAGCAGACAAAACATGTCCTGAAACACTAGCCACTCTCCCCTACATCAAAGAGATTTCAGAAATGACTGCCAGACTAAGACCTCTTGGCATCATGGTAGCCCACAAATCCACTAACACACTAAAACAGCAGCTAATGAACTTGAAAGACCCGACACAGACAACAAACAAAACTAATGTCATTTACAAAATACCTTGCAAAAATTGTAACAAACACTACATTGGACAAACATGCAGAAAACTAGCCATGAGGATACATGAGCATCAACTAGCCTCAGAATAAACATGACCTATCACACCTATTATCTTTACACACAGATGAGGAAGGACACCACTTCGACTGGGACAACATGTCCATCCTAGGACATGCCAAATAGAGACACGCGCAAGAATTCCGAGAAGCGTGACATTCCAGCCACAACTCTATCAAGAAACACATTGACTGGAATCTCATTTACCACTCCCTGAGAAAAATAACCGGAAATGACA
This sequence comes from Chiloscyllium plagiosum, assembly GCF_004010195.1. Lineage (NCBI taxonomy): Eukaryota > Metazoa > Chordata > Chondrichthyes > Orectolobiformes > Hemiscylliidae > Chiloscyllium > Chiloscyllium plagiosum. Next base: position 59,273,209 of record NC_057725.1, read on the forward strand.
TCACAGAAAACGATGTTACCAACTCGGACACACAACTAAAAAGCAGGCCATCCCACCAGTGCTTAACTGGAGCCTCACTGATGATGTTACTTAGTATAGTGACAAGACGCCTGAAAACAAACCTTCCAGCTCAGCGAGCAAACTAACATCTAGAATGTCTACACATCTCAATTTTCACTTAACACACAATGGCAAACAAGTGTTAGTAGAATGTTTACAGGAATGATGCTTATTTTTCATGAAGGAGTTCGTTATAGTTCTTATGACTAAAGGGATCACACAGACTATGAGAGAATGCAAGAATAGGGGATTGAATTGGATAATAGGTCATGGTCATATTGAATGGCAGAGCAATCTGTAATGGCTGAATGCCTACTTTTCCTAGTTTTTATGTTCTTACGTTTGTGAACTCTGGTCAACTCTTTCAGGAGTTTATCATCATTTTTCAAAAAACCTTAGGAGAATGTTTTAGATTGGCAAGAAAAACAGTTTTGAGTGAGAAGTGTAGAGAAATACGCCTGGAAGAAAGCTGAAAGAGTTCTGTGACCTTGAATGTATATTTTCAGGATGAGTGTAGATCAATGGCTGACCCTTTCAAATCTGCTCCTTACCTGACTTTTAATGTGGATAAATTCCATTAGTCAACACAAAATTCTGTTCAATAATGACAAATGAAAATTGTTAACTAAGTATGTGAAAAGGTTTTGACTGCTGGCTGGCATAGTTGGTGAGTCCTGACTGATGACTGAGTCTGGGAAAAACCCTGTTTCTCTACGTACGCCAGTTGAATGGCTATGTGAATACAGTTCACTGGTGCTGGCAGTAAATACAGATTCTTAATGACCATGTACAGATTGTTGATTCGTCTTTACATATATATTATTGCATGGCTGTATAGCATTCTGACCTCTGTAAAAGTGAGTTAAGATTGTTGGCTATACTGATTTTAAAGTAGGGTGTGGTTCTTTGATTGGACCCAAGAGTAAGTGCAATCTAATTGTTCTGAAAGTGCAGATCATTCGCTCCATTTGTAAGTATTGAATATTGACTGACTCTAGACATCACTGTAAATTAATGACTAGCTATATGGGTGCCAATCATTGATTTTTCTTCTGCTTTAAGTACCTACCTGGCTTGAATAATAATAATAGTATGATTTTTTTTTCCACTATTCTGACATCAGTTAATTTTAGCTTTATTGTGGGAATTTTGAAATGGGGCTGCACAACTAATAATTTCACTATAGGTGTTTTGCCCAATCATTTTATTTTTAACAATGAACTGTGAGACTTGAAGTAACAGGGACAGATGAAGACAATTTAGTCAAAGGTGAAGCCACTCAAGGTGAATTTACGAACCAGAAGCTACATTCTGCATTCTTTTTTTACCAAGGCAGTCCCTCAGTAATTGAGGGTAGTTTACTTTCAGTTTAGTTTAGTGGATTCTGAGATGGCTGATGCATAATCTGCAGACTCTGCCACATGTTGGACAGCTGGTGTTTGAGAAGTTGGGTAGATGGATTATTTGGAGGTTTGTTTATTCTCTAAAATGCTTAAACTTTGCCTCTGCACATTCCTGAAAAAGTCGCTTCATGTATTTGATGGCTTCCCATATGAACCTTCTCCATTTTGGTTGGTCAGAAGTCAGGGTATCCCATGATTCAGTGTGGTGTTTGATCTCTCCTGGGCTTCTGGGAGTCTCTTGCTGTGACCGTGTTGTAGCTTTTTTTTTCATTCATTCACAGGATGTGAGCATCACTGGCCAAGCCAGCATTCATTGCCTAAAGGGAGGTTAAGTATCAACCACATTGCCATGACTTTAGATTCGCATGTAGGCCCGACCAGGTCTGAAATTAATTTGACATTAATGAACCAGATGGCTTTTCTAACAATGTACAACAGTTCCAGATACTTTATTGAATTTATTTCCACCATCTGCCATGGCAGGATTCAAGCATTACCTGGGTCTCTGGATTAATACTGAAAAAATGTGTTGCTGGAAAAGCGCAGCAGGTCAGGCATCATCCAAGGAGCAGGAGAATCAATGTTTCGGGCATAAGCCCTTCTTCAAGAACCTGCTTCTGCTCTTTGGATGCTGACCGACCTGCTGCGCTTTTCCAGCAACACATTTTTCGGCTCTGATCTCCAGCATCTGCAGTCCTCACTTTCTCCTCTCTGGATTAATAGTGTAGCAATAATGCCACTGGACAATCACCTCCCCATCTACATTTTGCATTAATTTTCTCATCACCCTGAAATTCCAGCAAATCCTTAATGAAAAGACAGCCAAAACAGTGATGTTTGGTTTATTCTCTGGGACATGCTAACACTAAAATTCTTCTGTACATCATGATTTATTATTACTCATGATTTCTTGACATTCATGTCTGAACAAGAAACACCAGAATACATTAGTTGGGCGCAATGTTCTGTTTCTAGGCTGTATGTTCTATATAATTCTATGTTTTGATGTTATTTGGTTACTGCTAGATGTTTCTGCTTTTCTTTCCTGGTGATGATAAAGTCCTTGGATCCTTTGATTAGTTATAGTTGTTGGCTCCAGTGGTTGACCCACTATTGTTATAATCTCCATTACAGAGAGGACAAGAATTGAAATATATGGCTGTGACCCTTTCGTCATTAATCCTACCCTGTCTTTGTAGGATCCCATGATGAATTACACATGTGGTGCTTTTTATAGTGGAACTTCACTTGGCTTCTGATTTCACAGTTAGTCACAGTGAAAACTGAGCTCACACAGGCATGGTATTGACTACTCTTAAATTCACAAATTATCCAAACAAGTAATGAAGTCTAGTTTCCTGGCTGTTTGACCTCTTGAAATCTGGTAGTCTGAACGCATGAGAGAAAAAAAAAACCACCAAAAGCATTTTTTTGGTCAATAATTCAAACCATCCATAGCAGCTTACTATTTGCACACTTTGCATTATGCAGCAAGCTACAATTAGAAGGTAGTGGGATTGATTTTTTTTTAAATAAAAAAGTAACAAGCTCTAATATACAACAAGGTGGCAAAAAGAGCTCATTGAAGAGGAAAGAACAGTCAGTAGTTTTTAAAGCAAATTGCCCAACCAAGTGCCAAATGCAAGTGAGTTAGAGAGAGCACCATAATAGAATGTAGAATAGTAGAGCACAGTACAGGCCCTTCAGCCCTTGATGTTGTGTCAACCTTTTTTCTTACTCTAAGATCAAACTAACCTACATACCCTTCATTTTGCTACCACACATGTGCCTATCCAAGAGTCGCTTAAATGTCCCTAATGTATCTGACTCTACTACTGCTGGCAGTGCATTCCACACACTCCCCACTCTCTGTGTAAAGACCCAAACTCTGACATCTCCCCGAAACCTTCCTCCAATCACCTTAAAATTATGCCCTCTCGTGATAGACATTTCCGCCCTGGGAAAAAGTCTCTGGCTATCCATGATATCAATGCCTCTCATCATCTTGTACACCTCTATCAAATCACATCTCATCCTTCTTCGCTCTAGTGAGAACAGCCCTAGTTCCTTCAACCCTTCTTCATAAGACATGTCCTCCCGTCCTGGCAGCATCCTGGTAAATCTTCTCTGCATGCTGTCTAATGCTTCCACATTCATCCTATAATGAGGCCACCAGAACTGAACACAATATTCCAAGTGTGGTCTAACCAGGGCTCTGTAGAGCTGCAGCACGACCTCGTGGCTCTTAAACTCAGTCCCCCTGCTAATGAAAGCCAACACACGGTATGCCTTCTTGACAACTTTATCAACTTGGGTGGCAACTTTGAGGAATCTGTGGACGTGGATCCCAAGATCCTTCAGTTCCTCCACACTGCCGAGAATCCTGCCTTTAACTCTGTAATTTGCATTCAAATTCAACCTTCCAAAATGAATCACTTAACACTTTTCCAGGTTGAACTCCATCTGCCACTTCTCAGCACAGTTCTACATCCTGTCAATGTCCCATTGCAACCTACAACAGCCCTCCACAACTATCCACCACTCCACCAATCTTCATGTCATTGGTAAACTTACTAACACACCCTTCCACTTCCTCATCCAAGTCATTTATAAAAAATCATGAAGAGCAGAGGACCCAGAATATGTGCCTGTGGAACATCACTGGTTACCGAGCTCCAGGCTGAATACTTTCCATCTACTATCACCCTCTGTCTTCTATGGGCCATCCAATTCTGTTTTCAGTTTTCCCAATATCCCATGTCTCCTTACTTTTTGAGCCTACCAAGGGGACCCTTATCAAATGCCTTGTTAAAATCCATGTACACCACATCCACTGCTTTACCTTTTATCAATCTGTTTTGTCACATCCTCAAGGAATTCAATAAGGTTTGTGAGGCATGACCTGCCCTTCACAAAGCCATGCTGACTATCTCAAATCAAACTATGGTTTTCCAAGTAATCATAAATCCTGTCTCTCAAAGTCGTCTCCAATAATTTGTCCACCACAGGCAAAAGACTGACTGGTATGTAATTCCCAGGATTATCCCTATTCCCTTTCTTAAACAAGGGAATAACATTTGCCACCCTCCAGTCATCTGTCACTACTCCAGTGGACATTGATGATGCACAGATCATCGCCAAAGGTGCAGCAGTCTCTACCCTTGCTTCTTGCAATAACCTTGTTTATATCCTGCCTGGCCCAGGGGACTTGACTATCCTTATGTTTTTCAAACTTTTCAGCACAACCTCCTTCCTAACATCAAGCATATTAGCCTGTTTCACGCTATTCTCAGAAATATCAAGGGGTCTCTCTTAGTAGTGAATCTTGAAACAAAGTATTAAGGAATACTTCCTCTGACTCCCGATATGTGTTCCCTCCACCATCCCTGATTGGCCTTAGCCTCACTCTGGCCATCCTCTTATTCCTCACATAAGTGTAGAATGCCTTAGGATTTTCCTTAATCCCACCTGCTAAAGCTTTTTCATGCCCCTTCTAGCTCTCCAAGATCCCTCTGTTCCTCCACACTGCCAAGAATCCTGCCTTTAAACCTGTATTCTGTATTCAAATTCAACCTTCCAAAATGAATCACTTCACACTTTTCTGGCTTAAACTCCATCTGCCACTTATCAGCCAAGTTCTGCATCCTGTCAATGTCCCATTGCAAACTACATTACACAAGTCTATTCTTCAGTTCCTTCCTGGCTACCTTGTAACCCAAGGTTCCTTCACCTTACCATCCCTCCCTTGCCTCAGTGGGACAATGTCCAGCACAATCAGCAGGAGCTTCCTAAACAACCTCCACATTTCTGTTGTGCGTTTCCCTGAGAACGACTGTTCCCAATTCAGGCACCCCAGTTCCTGCCTCATAGCATTGTAATTCCCCTCCCCCAGTTAAATATTTCCCCATACTGTCTGCTCCTATCTCTTTCTATGAGTATAGTAAAAGTCAGAGAGTTGTAATCGCTATCACCAAAATGCTGTGCCATAGAGAGATTTGACAGCTGGTCTGATTCGTTGCCAAACACCAAATCCAATATGGCCTCCCCTCTAGTCAGCCTATCTACATATTGAGTCAGGAACCCTTTCTGGACACACCTGACAAATACTGTTTCATCCAAACTATTTGAACTAAGGAGGTTCCAATCAATGCTAGGAATGTTAAAGTCACCCAAGATAACAACCCTGTTATTTCTGCACCTTTCCAAAATCTGCCTCCCAATCTGCTCCTCTGTGTCTCTGTTGCTATTGGGTCATCTGTAGAAAACTCACAATAAAGTGACCACTCCTTTCCTGTTTCTGACCTCCACTCATACTGACCCTGTAGACAAACCCTCCTTGATGATCTCCCTTTCTGCAGCTGTGATATTATCCCTGACTAGCAATGCCATTCTCCCACCTCTTTTACCTTCCCCTCTGCTCCTTTTGAAAGATATAAACCCTGGAACATCCAACAACCATACCTGCCCCTGTGATATCCAAGTCTCCGTAATGGTCACAGCATCATAGTTCCAAGTACTGATCCCTGCTCTAAGTTCATCACCCTTATTCATGACACGTCTTGCATTAAAATAGACACACTGCAACTTTGCCCTATCAACTGTCTATCCTACCTCACAGACTCTCTGCACGCTGTATCTGGCTTCTGGCTGTTCACTAACTACGCCATCCTCAGATCCGTAGCACCAGCGCACACACCCTTCCCCCCCCCCCCCCCCTCCCCCCTCCAATATAATGTAAACCCTCCCGAACAGCTCTAGCAAACCTCCCGCTCAGGATATTGGTGCTCCTTCAGTTCAGGTGTAACCTGTCCTTGTACAGATCCCACCTTCCCGAGAAGGTATCCCATTGATCCACCTATTTGAAACCCTCCCTCTCCCTCCTACACCAGCCCTGCAGCCACACTTATAGATTAGATTAGATTCACTACAGTGTGTAAACAAGCCCTTCGGCCCAACAAGTCCACACCGACCCTCCGAAGAGTAACCCAGACCCATTCCCCTTAATTCACCCCTGACTAATGCACCTAACACATGGCCAATTCACCTAACCTGCAATTCTTTAGACTGAGAGAGGAAACCAGAGCACCTGGAGGAAACCCACGCTGACGAGGGGAAAATGTGTAAACTCCACACAGACAGTTGCCTGAGGCGGGAATTGAACCCGGGTCCCAGGCGCTATGAGGCAGCAGTGCTAACCACTGTGCTACCCCTTTTTATTGAAAATTTATTCTATGCTGTTTATCTCTTTGTTTAATATCTGAGAGTTGTTTTTCTTAAAACGACATGTTAATGACTAATTGATTGGTAGTGCTAGATTTGGGTATGTATTTGTTTAGCAATTTGATAGGTAACTGCAGCTGTTGTCTGTTCCCTGGTATAACCGATGGGCTATTTTGTTCCAAAGCACTAAAAACAATTAAATGCTGCTTTTCAAAGTTCAAAAGCACCTAATTATAACTAATTAAGTCTTTTTTGAAGAGTGGTGAGTTTTGTAATATAGAAAACATTTCAGCTAAATTTTATGCATGTGCACAGGTCCCAGAAATGGCACTCAGATACATGACCAAATAATTAATTTCTATGAATTTGTTTGAGGCATCAGTATTGGCCCGATCTCCAGTGCAAACTCCTGTACTCTCTTTGACTGATGTTGCGGGATCTTTAACGTCCAGCTGAGAGAGCAGACTGGTGTATCACATTCCTGCAAAAGTCAACACGTACGGGAGTCAGCACTACTTCCGGTCTACACTGAGAAGTGCAACAATGTTGTAGTCTCAAAGTGCAAGAGCTTATATCATGCTCACAAGTTGGTCAGCATGGATGAGTTGGACTGTAGGGTCTCTTTCCATGCTGTGCATCTCTATGCAGCAGAGTGGTAAAATAGTGGATTATGAGTAGTGGATCCACAGTTCAAATCCCACTGCAGCCGGTAGTGGAATTAAAATTCAATTCATTAGTGGCCCCTATTGTGGTGCGGTGGTAGTCTCCTTTCTTCCGAACCAGGAGGCCTCTGTTCATTCCCAGAGGTGTGTAATAACATCTCTGACCAGGTTGATTTAGAAAAATAGGTTGAAGTTTTAAAAAGTGTTCCAAATCTCTCAGTACATTTACTGAACAAACTCTATCTTCCTCGTTTTCGTAATATTTAAATTGACTCAGCCTCAACTACTTTTTGAAGGAGTTTCTGATTTCCACCACCCTTTGAATGAAGAAGGGCTTCCTAATATCACCTCTGAAAATGTAGCATTAGTTTTAAGTCTATACTGCCGTTTCTTCCACTGAAATAGTTTCTCAACATCCTTCTTTCTGGATCGTCTTTTGTGTGGTCTCATTGAAGCTGGACTCTTGCTTTAGGTAGAACTGATATTAATATTTCTTCTTCAAGCTATCACTGCCTAATTCTCCCCCTCCCAAAGTCCCCTGCAGTAACCTATTTATATAAGAAGGGTCAAAAGTATGATCCTTTAAACCTGGTCAGTCCCTTTCAACATTTCAGTTAATTTTCATACTGAGAAGCTTGTTGGAACTGTACTTGGTTCAGCTCAGCGTGTCTTAGATTGAAAAATTGAATGTTGGAGATGTAGAAAAGCCCATGTTACTGAGATTTATGTCAATACTGTCCTCTCTTGTAGCTGCAGCTTATGAGAGAGCTATTCTGATTATTTAATGATGACCAGGATGCTGTTATGTTCTGCTTTTTGGGTTCTTATTCTGCAATATTTATTATCGAGAAAATTACTTCTTTAAAGATTTTTTTGTTGTACCAGAATACTTTTGCTTTTCTTTAAAATTAAAAGTTTTTGTTTGGTTTCTGCATTTCTTTTCTCCACATTTGAACCACCCCCACCTCAATGTTTGATGCAGTGCTGTTCTTGGGGGCCCCCGTTGTTGCCCATATGTGACTGAGGTCCTGTGTGCCCCAGGAATGCAATTCCACTTCGTTACTTCCTTGTCTGCTCCCTATCTCATTCTGGATAAGTGTGCTGATTTGATATTCCTAAGCCCCAAAGGACTAACTTAGATTGTGCGCTCTGGATGAGGTCTAAACTCTTCCCTTGCCACGACATCCCCAATGTGATACACAGCTGAACCACCAAACAGAGCTATATGCCTCTGTCTGCTTGTACAGCACATTGGAGCGTCAATGGATTACTCTGCCTTTGTGCTGTGACATTGGGTGGTATTGAAGAGAGATTAATGCATAATATTCAAACACAATTAAAGTAAACCCCAGCCTGTCCCATCCCACCACCCAATGGTGCACTATATTCAGTCATCAATGGCTAAAGCTTATCTCGGTGACCTTTGACCACCCTGTAACTTGCTATCTTTACACTGTAATGTAGAAACCTGCAATCCCCTCTCTCGCACATTTCACCCTGTGAAGTATCTTTTAAAGCAAAGGACATCAGCATCACCCCCCCACACACACCCACCACCATCCCAACCAATCATTCTAATCCTCGATTAACCTCCAGGCTCCATCTGACAATTGTTTTGCTGAATGGAGGTCAGAAGGATAGTACTAATGAAGACAGAAACAGCAGACTTCAGATTGTAAACAGAGTGCAAAGTACTGCAAGATTTCAAATATATTTGCAAATTGATTTTTTTTTTTAGCTGCTCATTCCTTTCCATCCCTAGAATCCTGCTGTTTTCACTCTGCCATATGCACTACCTCTAGTTGAGGAAGTGCTGATTTATTTATTTGCAGTAATCTCCTGATGTAGCTATTACCCACGACACATCTGAAACCATATGACAACCAGTATTCCCGCAAACCTTCTGATACCTGCTTGATCGTAAGACATATCACGGGCAATATTTATGACCCACTGTGTTAGTGCTGGTTGAGAAATATCTACCAAACTAAGGGCGCTTTCCAAATCACAGTAGGTACTTTGGTGGTTATGGGATTTCTAGTGCATATTAAAATGTATTTAAATATAATGAGGTTTTCTGTCTCTACCAGTCTTTTAGACAGTGAGTTCCTGACAACAAGAGAGGGGGAGTCTGGGCTTCATGGGTGGAGAGAGACTGCGTTTCTGGTGGAGGGAGACTGCGTTTCTGGTGGAGGGGGTGTTTCTAGGGGAGAGGAGAGAGAGGGAAACTGGGTTTTAGGGAACAGAGGCTGAGTTCCTAGGGGTGAGAAGCAACCTGTTTCATTGGCACCCATCCACCACTAACATTCATTCTTTTCACCAGTGCATGGTAGCAGTAGTATGTATCATTGGTGTGTGCGCTGATGCAGTGTAGTGACTTCTAACAAGACTCCTTCGAAAACCATGACCTCAACCGCCTAGAGGAATAAAAGCAGGCTCACTGTCAACTAATCTTTCCCTCCAAGCTACACACCATCCTATGTCACTTTTCCTTCAGTGTTGCTGAATGAAAAACCTGTGCCTGTCCCCTCCTTAACAACATAGTGGGTATGCCAACACCACACAGACTGCAGTGGTTCACAAAGGTAGTTTAAGACCTTAACATAAGATTTATTCAACCCAGTCAGTCCATGTTTCATTTTTCTCCTCTAAATTCACACTTGTATTTTCTATTGCCTTCTTCCTCAGATGCTTCTCCAGTTTTCCCTTGAACAGGTAGACATTATTCATTTTAACCATTCCCTGTGATAGCAAGTTCCAGATTTCTCACTCTTCAGGTGAAGAGCTTTCTTCTGCATTCCATATTGGATCTCTTGATCACTGTCTTATATCGATGACCAACAAGAGGAAACATTCGCTCTTATTTACTCAACTAAAACCATTCACAATTGTGAAGTCCTCCATTAGGTCAGCCTTCAGTTTTTCTTCCAAGAGAAAGGAAACCCAGTCTGTCACTTTTTTCCTGATAACTATACCCACACATTTCTGGTATCTTATCTTGTATGTACTCTCTCCATGCCTGAATATGTTTTTTTATATAATATGCCATATAATACACATAGTAAGTGTGGCCTAAATAAATTCAATATGTAAAATCCCTACAATGTAGAAAGAGGTTTCTCGACCCATCAAGTCTACACTGACCCGAATAGCATCCCACCCAGATACCACCTCCCAATCCTATCACCGTAGCCCCACATTTCCCAAGACTAAATCCAGCTAACCTACACATCCCTGGACAGTACGGAAAATTTAGCATGACCAATCTACCTAGCCTGCACATCTTCGGACTGTGGGAGGAACCCAGAGCACCTGGTGGAAACCCACGCAGACACTGGGAGAATGTGCACACTCTACACAGACAGTCACTCAGGGTTGGGAATGAACCCAGGTCCCTGATGCTGTGAGGAAGCAGTGCTAACCAGTGAGTCGCTATTCTGTCCAGGTTCGGCTTAATGTCCCTACCTGTTCACGTATCCCTTTATTAATGAAGCGTAGTGATTGGCTTGAATGTTTGTGGTCATGCTAACCTGTAGCAGTTTTTTAAAAAAATCTGTGTTGAATTTTATTTGCTAAATATTTGTCCATTCTGCAAGTTTATTAATATTTTCTTGTAAGTTGTTGCAGAAATCTTCAATATTATCTAGACCGCCTCCCAGTCGCCCTTGGCAATTCCATTAATATATGAACAGCAGCAGTCATAGCACTGTCCTCCACTTTCTGTGGAGCGAGCAATCCATTCTTCACTTGTCCTCTGACTCCACATTCTCTTACCTTATTCTATCATGGGACACCCTTATCAGAGGCCTTTTGAAAATCCAGGTAAATTATAGATCATAGAGTCATAGAGTTGCACAGAAATAGACCCTTTGGTCCATTTCATCCATGCCAACCAGATGTCCTAAATTAATCTAGTCCCATTTGCCAGCATTTGGCCCATATTCTTCTAAACCTTTCCTATCTATGTACCTGTTCAAGTATCTTTTAAATGCAATTGTACCAGCCTCTATCATTTCCTCATGCACCACCCTCTGCGTGAAAATGTTGCCCATTGGGGGCTACAGAATTAGCATTGCCTCCTCTCGCTCTGCTGTGTTACCGAAGCAAAAAAATCCAGATTGGTCAAGCATGATTTTCCCTTTTCGAATGCGTGAGCTCATTGACAATTCATGTCAGCAAATGTGTTCAGTATGAGCCGTACAGCCGATCTCAGTGTTATCTGAAAGCTCCTTAGTCCTGTTCCCTAGATTTAAGGTTTAAATCATCCATGAGACCAAAAGTTTGGTTTGACTAAACCCAGTTTGCAGATTCCTTCTGAACTAGCAAGTTATATAAAAAAATGCTTTGAATGTGAAGGGGTGATTGTCATGAAAAGGCAGAAATTGGGTAACAATTGAACCTGTTTCGTTCATTTTACTGGAGCTTCAATGTTTAGTCTCTTTATTCTGTGCTGTCTTGTGATGCAAAAGTGACCAGGTTGTTTGGTTAATTCCTCTCCTGAATTATGAGTTACTTAGCTGTAATCCCAGGCAGGCTGACCTGTTAGTGATGAAAGTAACCTACCATAAATTGCACTCTAATGAGGAGACACACTGCAAACAATCCACTATTTTGAAGTTGATTGATGATAACTGTATATAGAGTAAATAATACCACAAGACATAGGAGCAGAAATTAGGCTTTTATCTTATTGAGTTTGCTCTGCCATTCATTCATGCCCGATAAATCTCTAACCCCACTTTCTCCCCTTAACAATCAAGAACCTATCCATCTCTGTTTTAGATATACTCAATGTCTTGGCCTCCATGGCCTTCTTTGGCAATGAATTCCATAGATTCGCCACTCTCTGGCTGAAGAAGTTTCTCCTTATCTCTGTTTTAAAGGGTCTTATCTTAACACTAAGGCTGTGCCCTCGGGTCCTAGTCTGTCCTATCAATGGAAACATCTTTGCAACATCCACTCTGTCCAGGCCAAACAGCATTCTTTAAGTTTCAATTAGATCCCCATCTCATCCTTCTAAACTCCATCGAGTGTAGATCCAGGGTCCTCAAATTCTGAGTATTCAAATATATCAATAGGGATTTTAATAAAGGAGATGAAGACAATCTGCTCCCGGTGACAGAAAGGTCTGTTATCAGAGGTTACTGATTTGCTGTAATTAGCCAAAGAACCAAAGAGGGATGATGAAAATGTTATACATTGAGGGCTATGATCTGGTTGCCTCTGGTAATCTCCCCTCCACTACCTCCAAACTCATAGACCCCCAACCCCATACTGCCCAGTTCTATCTGCTCCTCAAGATCCACAAGCACAACTGCCCCGTCCAACCCATCATCTCAGCATACTTCTGCCCCACCGTACTCTCCTCGATCTACCTCGACCCCAGCCTCTCCCCATGGGTTCAGGTACTTCCCACCTACATCCGCAACACCAACCACGCCCTCCATCTCTTCAACAACCTCCAGTTCCCCTGCCCACAGCACTTTCTCTTCACTATGGACGTGCAGTCCTTATACACATCCATATCCCACAATGATGGCCTCCAGGCCGTCCACTTCTTCCTCTCCAATAGACCCATCCAGTCCCCCTCCAACAATACTCTCTTCCGCCTCGCCAAACTGGTTCTCAACAAATTTTCATTTAACTCCTCCCATTTCCTCTAAATCGGGGGGTGCCCATTTGCACCCAGACGGGCTCCATCTATGCCAGCATCTTTGTTGGCTATATTTAACAGTTCCTCTTTAGTACTTACACAGGTACTGTGCCCCAACTCTTCCACCATTGCATTGGTGCAGCGTCCTGCACCCAGGCTGAACTGAAGCAGTTCATTGACTTCACCCACAACTTCCACTCCACACTCAAATTCACTTGGTCCATCTCGGACACCTCCCTCTCCTTTCTTAACCTCACCGTTTCCATCTCTGGCGACAGTCTTCAGGCAGATGCTACTACAAGCCCACAGACTCCCATTAAAAACCTGGATTACACCTCCTCCCACCCAATATCGGGCTAGAACTCCATCCTATTCTCCCATTTCCTCCACCTCTACCACATCTGCTCGGACGAGGAGACATTTCACTCGCGAGCATCTAGATGTCCACCTATTTTGAACAATGAGCTTTTCCTCCCTCCGTCATCCAGACAGCCCTCCTCCGTACCACCTCCATTCTCTGTCTCACCGCTCTAAACACCCCCCCCAACGCAATAAAGACAGAGTTCCCCTTGTCCTTACCTACCACCCCACCAGTCTCCGCATCCAACATATCACCCTCAAACCCTTCCGCCAACTCCAAATAGACCCATCACCAAGAACATCTTCCCCTCTCCACCCCTCTGAGCCTTCTGTAAGGATCGTTCCCTCTGACAGTCCATTGTTCATGCCACCCCCACCACTGAACCCCCAGGTACCTTCCCTGTAACGGTTAAAGATGCAACCTGCTGGTACACCAGCCCCCTTACTTCCATCCGGGGCTCCAAACAGTCCTTCCAGGTGAGACAGAGGTTCACCTGCCTCTCCTCCAACCTAATTTACTGCATCAGGTGCTCCCGATGTGGTCTTCTCAACATCGGGGAGACCGAACAGAAACTTAGGAAACGGCTCACCGAGCGTCACAGCAGGATCCACAGAGGCCGACCTGAACTCCCAGTCACCGTCCATTTCAATTCCCCCAACTACTCCCTTTCCAACATGACCATCCTTTCTCCATTGCCAAAACTAACCACATGGCAAATTGGAGGAACAACACCTCATCTTCCACCTAGGCAGCCTGCAGCCCGGAGGACTCAACGTTGAGTTCCCCAATTTCAAATAACCTCACTTCCCATCCCCTGACTCCCTTCCCAGCCCCCTCCCCCTCTCTTCCACTACTCCCTGCCACCACCCGGATTCGTTCCTCCCATTGACTAGCTAGGTCGTACCCTCTACCTGTCTTCACCTATCTCCACTTCACCACCCTGCCCCCACCTCCCCCTTTGTCTGCAGCACCCCCCACACCCACCCCTGAAGAAGGGTTACACCCGAAACATCAATTTATGCACCTCCTGGTGTTGCCTGGTTTGCTGTGGTCTTCCAGCCGCCTGCCTGTGGAATGTACTGCCTGAAAGGTAGTTTCAGTGGAAAATTCTAAAAGGGATTTGAGTGTAGTCCTGATTGTTGTTTTTTTTTTGTCCATTTGAGATATATTTGAAGGATTAGGGGAATGGAGTGGATTAAATCATTGTTTAGAGCGAGCCAATGCTGGCAAATAAGCTGAACATGTTTCTGTGTTGTTTGATTCTGTGGTCTTGCCGAATTGCAGTACGGTGATTTATTGATTTGCTGTCTTTTGAATTGGTCTTGAAATTAGGAAATTATGCGCCACGTAGTAACATTTCATTGTCTTAATTCAAAATTTCATGGAAACCTGCAATGAAGTTTTGTGCTGTTCCCAAGAGCAGGGTGACCGAGGATCTAAATTCCACAAAAGGCTACAAATCAGGTTCTCACTGGTAGGATGCAAGTTTCCACTCAAGCTCTCAGAACGTAAAATGCAGGTTGAGGTTTCAGACAGAGTGTTGGGAAGCACCTTATATGCTCATTAAAAGGCCACCATGCCAGCAGCATATTCCCCTTTCCAATTAAATTCTCCATGAGAAAGCAATATATGCTTCCCGATTCCGGAATGCATGCAGCAGGTGAGAGACTGCAGATGCTCGACTTTGGAGTGAATAGCCACTGATTTGTCCTCTTTGGAGAGTTTTCATCTACTCTGTGCCATGTTTGAGATCAAACGGTGGTAATTTATATTGAGTGGGCCATGATGGATGATCCAGGATGGAGGCTACAGTGAAATAGGCACAGGTCAAGGAGATTAGCTAGGATGGTGTTCTGTCCAGTCAGCCTAACTGGGAAAGAATGGGAAGGCCAGAATGTTTAGCTACAGGCATTCAATTTGAGAGACCAAAGGATTCAATGCCCGACTGGTTTCCTTTAAATATGATGTCGGGATCTTTGAGACTGTCAGGTAAATGAGGGAGCATCAATATCCTGCCTGTCCCATCACCAGATTCACTGCATTTCTTGTGTATGCATGTGTAATGACCTAAGAACTGTGCAATTGCATGGAAAATGAGAACCTTTCTCTGTCTGTCTGTCTGTCTCTCCCCCTGAATTTCCAAACAGAAGTGATGGTAACTTTCACTTCTGCCACCAGAGTTATACTCCAGATGGAAGATTCCACCCTTGATCATTTATCAGTGAGAGGATTCAACTTTGTTTATGCCAAAGCATCTTTTCAAAGTGTTTAAGTCGAGCTACAATTGATGGTGACCATTATCCACAGCAGTGATATTTATTGTCTGCTGAAGGCTTGTTCTGTGCAGACTTGCTTTTGTCTGTGGTCCCGGTGGAGAACTGAGCCTGAAAGAAAAACCTGACAGAGAACTTTAAACTGAGGTTTTATATTGACCAATTGGTCAAATGGGCAGACATCTGACAGGTGAATTTCATTGCAGAGAACTGAGAGAAAATGCTTTTCTTTTCATTATTTATTTTATTCATTTTTGTGGGATGTGGGTGTTGCACACTGGCCAGCACTTGTATTGCCCGTCATTAGTTGCCCTTGAGAAGGTGGTGGTGAACTGTCTTCTTGAGTTGCTGCTGTCCACCTGCTGTGGGTTGACCCTCAATACCATTAGGGAGGGGATTCCAGGATTTTGACCCAGTGACAGTGAAGGAATGGCAATATATTTCCAAATTGGGTGACTAGCTTGGAGGGGAACTTGAAGGTGGTGTTCTCATGTATCTGTTGCCTTTGTCTTTCTAGCTGGAAGTGGTCTTGGGTTTGGAAGATGCTGACGGACCTTTGGTGAATTTCTGCAATGTATCTTGTAGATTGTACACACTGCTGCCATTGAGGGAGTGAATGCTTGTAGATGTAGCGTCAATCAAGCAAGCCGCTTTATCATGGATGGTGTCCAGCTTCTTGGGTATTGTTGGGGCTGCACTCATCCAGGGAAGTGGGGATTATTCCATCACCCTCCTGATTGGTGCCTTGTGGGTGGTGGACAGGCTTTTGAGGAATCAGGAGGTGAGTTACTCCCTGCAGTATTCCTAGCCTCTGACCTGCTGTTGTAGCTACTGTGTTTATGTAGTGAGTCCTGTTGCATTTCTAGTCAATAATAATCCCAGGTTGTTGATGGTGGGGGATTCAGTGATGGTAACCCTGTTGAATGTAAAGGGGCTGTGGTCAAATTTCCTCTAATTGATGATGGTCATAGCCTGGCATTTGTGTAGATCGAATGTTACTTGCCACTTGTCAGCCCAACCCTGGATATTGTCCAGATCTTGTGTATTTCAACATGGATTGCTTCAGTCTCTGAGGAATTGCAAATGGTGGTGTTTGTGCAATCATTGGCGAACATCCCCACTTCTGACCTTATGATGGAGGGAAGGTAATTGATGAAGCAGCTGAAGATGGGTTGGGCTTAGCATGCTATCCTGAGGAACTCCTGCAGAGATGTTCTGGAGATGAAATGACTAACCTCCAACAACCACAACCATCTTTCTATATGTCAGGAATGACTCCAGCCACCGGAGAGCTTTCCCCCAATACACATCGAGTGTAGTCTTGCTAGGGCACCTTGATACCACACTTCGTCGAATGCAACTATGACGCCAAGGGCTATCACTCTCACCTGACCTCTGGAATTCAGATCTTTTGTCCATATTTGAACCAAGGCTGTAATGAGGTCAGGAGCCATGGCACTACATCCACTGGGCGTCACTGAGCAGGTTGTTGCTGAGCAGGTACTGGTTGATAGTGCAGTTGATGACGCCTTCCATCACTTTACTGATGGAGAGTGGACTGATAGGGCAATAATTGACTGGTTGGAGTCGCTCTGCTTTTTATATACAGGACATACCTGGGCAATTTTCCACATTGTCAGATAGATACCAGCATTCTACCTTTGGTAATTTTGGTAGGAGAAACACAGAGACAATACATGCTCAATGGTGTACCTTTGAGGGGAGTATAGGAACAAAGGGACCTCTGGGTTCAGGTGCATAATTCTTTGAAGGTGGCCAGGCAAGTTAAAATAGTTAAAAGGCTTATAGGATCCTTGTATTTGTAAATAGAGGTATAAAGTATAAAAGCAAGGATGTGATGCTGAACCTCTACAAATCATTGGACAGACCACATTTGGAGTATTGTGCTCTGGGCACCTAATTTAAGGAAGGATGTTAAAGGCCTGAGGAGAGTGCAAAGGAGATTTCCTGGAATGGTACCATGCAGGAGAGATTTTAGATACAAGGAAAGATTGGAAAAATTGGGATTATTCTCCTTGGAGTAGTGAACATTAGGAGGTGGAGTTATTGACCTAGTCAAAACTGTAAACAATTTTGACAGGGGGAAGAAGTTGTCGGTATGTCAATAAATGAGGGTCACAATTTCAAAATTGTCAGCAAGAGAGCTAGGCCTGAGATGAGGAGAAACTACTTTATCAGAGTTGATAGGATTTGTGGGAGAGTGGTGGAGGCGGATTCCATAGGAAGTTTGAAAATAGAGCTGAATATATATTTGAAATCGATGAATTTCAAAGGTTATGGCGATAATACTGGAGAGTGTGACTAACTGGGCAGCTCTTTTGGGAGCCAGTACAGGCACAATTGGCTGAATGGCCGCCTCCTGTACTCTCAAATTCTATGATTGTAAATAATTCAATAGTAACACACTGACACCTGAGTCAGAAGATTCTGGCTTCAAATCCCACTCCAGTTTGAACACTTGATCCAAGCTAACAAAACCAATCCAGTGTAATACTGAGGGAGTACCAGATTGGCGGAGGTTTTAAACTGAGGTCTCATTTGTCCTCACAGATAGACACCTTTTAAAGAAAAAGCAGAGGGGTTCTTTCTAATATTCCAGACAATGTTCATCCCTTAATGAATATCTGGAAAACAGACAATCTAGTTATTATGTATTACTGGGTGTAGAAGCTTGCAGTGCACATATCTCCTGCATTACAATTCTGGCTATATTTCAAAAGTGCTTCAATGACTGTAAAACACTGTGGGTCACTGGGTATATTCAAGGATGAGATAGAAAGATTTCAAATCAGTAAGGGAATTATGAGTTATAGGGAAAGGGCAGGAGTTGAGGATTATCAGATTAGTATGATCTTGTTGGATGGCAGAGCCAACTCATTGGGCTGAATTGCTTACTTCCACTTCCGCATATTATGGTCTTAATATGTGGTTGTGAAAAGTATCTGTCCTTCTATACAATCAGTCATGATAGGTGATGGGATGAGGAGGGGAATCCAAAAATGCGAAGGTAAAATAGAAACAAAATACATTTTCTCAGTCTGTTTCCATGTTCCACTCTCCTCTGGTAGAAAAATGAAAATCCATGGGGATTAGTGTCTCAGAATGACATTTTAGTGCCACTTTGTTCAGTTTTATTTTCCATGTAGCAATCTCCCCACTGAGTACATGTGCACAGGAAAGATAACTAGACTTCTTATTTCAAGCAGAGTGAGATGGTAAAGTGGAACGCAGTAAAGGTGTGGGGTTTAATTTGAGTAGAAACATCACTGTGGTTTTTAATTTTGTGCCTAAATTTTATTTGAGGCACTGCCATATTGGAATTAAAGCAGCTTTATATTCGTCGCATTTCATGGTATGTAATAATCCAGACTTACTGCAATGAGAATTCAGAATGTATGCCCACTGCAGCCCAAGGGAAATAGACTTAGACATTTATGATGGACAATGGCTGAAAGATTCATTGCCAAATGTGACTGGACCACAAAAAACAATTGGTTCTTACTCTCCATGGCTAAAACATATTATTAATCTTGCATTGTTTTGGAATGGAAGGAACCCAGCTTTCCTTTTCCATTTTAATTCTATGTTTAAGTCCCTTTTCCCTTACTTCTGTACCATCTCCTTCAAATGCGAGGAACTGTTGAATGTTTTATCAATAAGATTGAGTATCCGTTCAGCCGTGTCTACAGCCGAACTCACCACAGCTCTCTCGCTCTAAGATTCTACCTACTCTAACTTCTTTCACTGGAGTGTAGGAGGTTGAGGGATGACCTTATAGTCGTGTATAAAATCCTGAGGGGTACCAATAACCTAATTAAGGCTCTTTTCCCTGGTGTGGGGTAGTTCAAAACTCGGGGGCATACTTTTAAGGTAAGACAAGAAAGTTTAAAAAGGGCACAGGAGCAACCTTTTTACACAGGGTGGCTCGTGTATGAAGTGAACTGCCTGAGGAAGTGGTGGATGCAGGTATAGTTAGAGTTTAAAAGACATTTGGATAAATACATGAATAGGAAATGTTCAGTGGGATATGGACTAAATGCAGTCAAGTGGGGCTAGTTTAGTTTGGGAACATGGCATGGATTAGTTGAACTGAAGGGTCTGTTTCCATGCTGTGTGGCTCTAGTCTTGAGCTATCATTCTCCGTTGCTCTCGTTTCCATTCATACCAAGTGAACTCATCTGGCCATCGGACGCATCTTTTCCTCCCTTTATTCTCAATTAACTGTGGATCACTCGACTTAGAGTCATAGAGATGTACAGCATGGAAACAGACCCTTCGGTCCAACCCGTCCATGCCGACCAGATATTCCAACCCAATCTAGTCCCACCTGCCAGCACCCGGCCCATATCCCTCCAAATCCTTCCTATTCATATACCCATCCTCTTAAATGTTGCAATTGTACCAGCCTCCACTACATCCGCTGGCAGCTCATTCCATACACGTACCACTCTCTGCGTGAAAAAGTTGCCCCTTAGGTCTCTTTTATATCTTTCCCCTCTCACCCTAAACCTATGCCCTCTATTTCTGGACTCCCCGACCCCACCCTGCTTGATCTCCTGTTAGTCCACTCCTGTTGGTCACTTCTCCTCAGAAGTCATACCATTGTTCTTTGAATTTCCCATCAACACACCTCAAAAAGCCCACTTGGAAATTACTATTACATTTCTAACCTCCCTTCCCTCTCAAAATTGACTCTTTGTGCCTCTCCAATCCAAGCCCATGTTTCCCAGTATTCCACAACTGAATTATTATAATCAGGTTTCCACTCCAACAACATCTGCTTATTCATCATAAATATTTCACTCAAAATTTATCATTTACTAAGTTGGTTGCCAAGAAATACTAAAGATTTTCAAATTGTGAGTGTAGAGTAAAACATTAAATGTAATACTACATTGATAATAACTACTGAGCATGTGCATAAGGCAATATGTCATCATGATGTCAGATCGCATTTAATTCAGACATGATTGAAGACACTAGCAAATCCTTTTCTATGCCCCACATTTCTATTCTTGGTTGTCCCCTACATCCCAGCAAACCATAATAGGATTCCCCTCGACTTCACCCTCCACATTAACAAATTATGTTCAACTCCCATCACCTCGGCATGATATCACCACCAAGCGCATTTTTCCCTCCTTTTTCTGCATTCAGAATGGACCATTTCCTCTGTGGCATTCTCACTCAGATATCTGCAGTGTTCCATGGACCTACCACCATCTGTGGGAAAAAAACACTTGCCTCGCTCATCTTCTTTAGACTTTCCCCTCTCACCTTAAACGTCTGCCCCCTGTGTATTTGACATTTCCACCCTATCCATGCCTGTCCTAATTTTATACACTGATATCAGGGTGCCCCTTAGCCTCTGATACTGGCAAAAACATTGTTCAATCTCTTCCTTTAGTTAATACACTCCAATCTCGACAACATCTTGGTAAACCTCTTCTATGCCCTATCCAAAGCCTCCACTTCCTTCCTAGTTGACTGTGGCCTCATTGAAGTTTCATACAGCTGCAACATGACTTGCCAGCTTTTACACTCAGTGACCTGACTCATGAAGGCAAGCATGCTATATGCTGTATATTCTCTTCTTGAATTTGACCTCCCAAAATGCATCACGTATCACTTGTCAGGATTAAACTCACGTGTCACTTCTCCACCCAACTTTCCAACTGATCTTATCCTGCTGTATCCTCTGACAACCTTCCTCACTTTCCACAACTCCATCAATTTTCCTTTCATCTGCAAACTTAATCAGACTATATCCAAATAAGCATACAACAGAGGTACCAGCATTGATTTTTGCAGAACACCACTGGTCACAGACCTCCAGTTAGAAAAACATCTCTCCACAACTACCCTCTGACTTTTATGACCAACTCAATTTTGCATCCAATTTAGCAACTCACCGTGGATCCCATGTGACTTAATTTTATGGACCGTCCACCCCGAGGGGCCTTGTCAAATGCTTTAGTAAAGTACACATAGACAACATTCACTGCCCTACCCTCATCAATCATCTTTGTCACTTCCTCAGAAATCTCAAATCATATTTGTGAAGCAAGACCTCTATGCTCAAAGCCACGCTGACTATCCCTAATAAGTCCATTCTTTTTCAAATGCGAGTCAATTCTATCCCTCTAAGAATCTATTCCAATAATTTCTCTACCAACATATAAGATTCTGACATGAGTGATATCCTCATGGGAGAATCTAGGACTAGAGACTTGATTTAAAAATAAGGTATCTCCCATTTTAGACAGAGGTTAGGATGGATTTCTATCCCTGAATGGCCAATCTTAGGGATTCACTTCCCATAAGGAACAGAAGAAGCTGGGTCACTGAATGTGCTCAAGACTGAGATCGGTTTTTGATATTCCAGGGAATCAAAGATAATGGTAGAGGTGGAGGTGCAGGCAGCAAATTAGAGGTGAGGGTCCAATCAGATTTTATTGAATGGTGGAGCACGTTCGAATAGCTGAAAGGCCTAAACCTATTTTTATCAATACAGCTGGATTACTTGAGGATTAAAGCTTATGCATTGAAGTCTGAATTGTAACAGACTCTCCCCATGTGGCAAATTCCAAATATCTGAGCAGAATCTGGACACACACTTCACTGGATGAGTCTTTTACCTGCTAGCGGGTGAGCAACATTGGCAGAGATTTATGCGCAATTTGCTTGGCTACAAATGGTCCATGATATTGAGGATGCAAAGAACAATAAAGGAGCAAAAGTAAAGACTTTGAAAAATAAAAAATGTCTCTTTAATTAAAAAAAAAAGATTGTGACTTTCTGCTAAACGAGACAACATATCACTGCAGGATTGCTATGCGGTATTTTAATTTGAATGAAAGCTGACCTAGTCTCACCTACAGATGTTCTGCAAATAGAATTTGAAGAGTTGGTAGAGGAAATCTTGGTTGAAATTGGAGCATTTCCCATTGTCTTCAAGACATGTCGTTGAGAGGCAAAACGTGAGAAGTAACTCAGCAAGACTGGCCGCCTCTGTGGAGAGAATTGAAATTAAATTTTCACGTCTCTGATCTTGCCTGATGAAGATCTGATCATTGACCCTGAAACATCAGTTCTGTCCTTCTCTCCACAGATGCTGCCTGACCTGCCTGAGTGCACCACTTTGTCCCCCTTTCAGGTTTCCAGCTTCTGCAATATTTTGATCATGTTTCTGATGCCTGCTAGAGATCAGCAGCAGCATTCCTTCTCTGCTTCTCTATCTCAGCCTCAGATGAGGGCAGCAAGAGAGAGTGATTTTTTTTTTAAATAGTTGAAGTCCACTTCTTGGACTTGATGTAGCAACATAGAATCTTGGTAACCCTGAGGCAGTGCTGCATGAAATGAGACTGTGTGAGCAGACACTTGTGTTAAAAGTCAGAGCATTTGTGATGTTTGCTGCTGGCTGTTGTACAGGTATCAGTAGGTGATATGCTCATGTATACACAGCAGTGTTTAAGGGGGACTTCGTCTTATGGGAAACTGACTCTATGTGTGGTGTGCATTGTTAAAAATCAGATACCCAGTTATAGTCCAACAGGTTTATTTGGAAGCACTAGCTTTCGTAGCACTGCTCCTTCATCATGATGTAACTGAAATTATATATTGAAAAAGATCTGGATTGTTTGTTAAGTCTCTCATCTTTTAGAATGAACATGTTGGTTTCAGTTCATATGTAAATCGCAGAACTTTTTTCAAGTTACATTCTCAAGTGAACTTTAACAATTGGTGTCATGTCAGCCCAGATAATGCATTGGAGGTGTGAGCTGCCCTGTGTGAGACTGTCTGTGCCACAATGGTCAGACTGATTGTAATCTAAAAAATGGATGTACAGAATCTTACATGAATTCATGCAGTTTTTGAGCAAAATAAAATGTAATTCTGCAAGTACAAATTCACCCCACAACCTTATATCTATGTGTGTTTGTTTGGGGGGTGTTATGAGTGTCTGTGAGAGTGTGTGTGAGTGTAAAGGGGTATAAGTCTGTAAGAGTGTGAGTGTGTGTGCGCGTGTGGGAGTGTATGTATGATCATATGAGAGAGGGTGTGTGAGAGTGTATGGGTATGTAGGAGTTTGTGAGCGTGCGTTTGTCTGTGAGTGCGCATATGTCTGTGTGTGTGTGTGTGTAGTGCAGTGGGGTCACCTATAGTGTGAGATGAACCCAAGGTCCCAGTTGAGGCCATCCCCATGGGTACTGAACTTGGCTGTCAGCCTCTGATCGGCCACTTTGCATTGTTGCCTGTCCTGAAGTCCGCCTTGCAGAACAGTCACATAAAGGTCCAAGGTCGAATGTCCCAGACCGCTGGAATGCCCTTCGACTGAGAGGGAACACTCCTGTTCATTGATTGTTGTGCACTGTCCATTCATCCGTTGCCATAGCTCGGTCTCACCAATGTACCATGCCTCAGGGCATCCTTGCTTGCAGCGTTTGAGATAGACAACATTGGCTGAGTCACAGGAGTACCTGCCACGCACAGGGTGGAAGGTGTCCCCACACGTAATGGTGGTATCCGTGTCGACACTCTGACACGTCTTGCAGCGTCTACCGTGACACAGTTGTATGGTATTGTCCTGAAACCAGGCAGTTTGCTGCAAACAGTGATCTGTTTGAGGTTTGGTGGTTATTTAAATGCGAGAAGTGTAGGGGTGGAGGTGTGGGGAAGGTCTTGGCATGGCGCTCATCCTCATTGATAATGTGTTGCAGGCAGTGAATAAAATGGCGTTGTTTTTCGGCTCCTGGGAAGTACTGGACAATGAAGGGTACCCTGTCGGTTGCAGCTTGTGTCTGTTTCTTGAGGAAGTCATTAAGGTTTCTTTCGCTGTGGCATGTCGGAACTAGCAGTCGTTGAGTTGAACATCGTACCCTGTTCTTATGACGGCATCCTTGAGTAATTCCAGTTGCCCATCACGTTCTTTATCTGAATCGATCCTGTGTATGTGTAGGGCTTATCCATAGGGGATGGCTGTCTTAATATTTTTCAGGTGGAAGCTGGAGAAGTGTAGCATCATGAGAGTATCCGTGGGTTTGTGATAGAGTGAGGTGCTGAGGTGTTCATCCTTGATGGAGGTGCACGTGTCCAAAAATGAGACAGATAGTAGAGAGTAGTCCATGGTGAGTTTGATGGTGGGATGATACTTGTTGATATCACCGTGTAGTTTTCTTTTTCAGTGACTCCTTGCTGTGAGTCCAGAAGAAGAAAATGTCGTCAGTGTACCTGGTGTATCGTGTTGGTTGGAGGTCCTGTGGTGAGAAGAAGTCTTGTTCGAACTTGTGTGTGAAAATGTTGGCATAGTGGGGGGCAAATTTGGTTCCAATGGCTGTTCCATGTGTCTGGATGAAGAAACAATTGTGAAAGGTGAAAATGTTGCGGTCGAGGATAAAGCGGATGAGTTGTAGGATGGTACTCGGAGATTGGCAGTTGTTGGTGTTGAGTACTGAGGCTGTTGCTGAGATGCCATCATTGTGGGGAATGCTGGTGTAGGGTACTGACACGTCCATTGTGTCAAGGAATGTTCTCCGTTCGACTGCTCCATGGGTGCTGTAAGAAATCTGTAGTGTCGCGACAGAAGCTGGGGGTCCCCTGTACAATGAGTTTCAAGATGTCTGTTTCAGTGTCTGTACAAGAAGGGTACAGTTTTGTGTTGCTGTTTTTCTCTCTCTTTGTAGCTGAGAAAGTGATAATAAGTTAATTGCAGGTGTGTGTGTGTGTGTGAGAGAGAGAGAAAGAGAGAGAGGCAGGAAATTTTTTGTTTCCAGTATTCCAGTTCCATAAACCTCAGAAATGTTACCTGGTTTAGTCAGCTCCTTGTTTCCATGGTACCGAATGTCAGCAGCCCCTCCGAGCGGTGTGCTGACATTCCATTAGACATTAACTAAAAGTAGAAGGTTAAGAGGTCAACCTCTCAGTTCTCCAAGTACTCATTCCAGATCACACCTGTGCTGTTAGAGAGGTGTGTGGAGCTAAAAGAGCAAATTGTTTCCCAGCAAGGCATGTACAATGAATGCTCCAGATTACTCTCCAGTATTTCTGCATTGCTGCTTCGGGCTTAGGAAGAGACTGAACCTGAAACTCATTCTTTTAGCTCAAACATTATTCTAGAAGACCTAAAAACCTGAAGACGAATTCATTTGGCATCTAGTAATAATTTCTTAAACATGTGCGACTGTAGATGGGATTGAGGTTATGGAGGTATATTGAAATTTTTAAATTGATTTGGTTTTATTGTTGTCACATGTACCGCGATACAGTGTTTTAGCGTGTTCTACGGGCAGACCATAGAGGCAAAGTGCATCAGGATAGCAGAACAGAGCACAGAATTCAGTGTTACAGCCGCAGCGAGAGAGATATCAACATTAACAATTGAGAGGTCTGTTCAAAAGTCAGATAACAGCAGGGAATTTGTTCACGTATTCAAACTTCTGTATCTTCTGCCCAATGGAAGGAGAAGGAAGAAAGTATAACCGGGGTAGGAGGGTTCTTTGATTATGTTGATTGATTTCCTGAGACAGCAGCTGTGGGCCTGATCAGTCTGAAGGAATGTCATCCACGGGACTCAAGTGTCCAACACTGAGAAATCATACTAGTGAGATCAGAGAGAACACCTTGCTTGGTTTTCTAGTAAGAGTCGAAAAGTGTGGTGCTGGAAAAGCACAGCGGAGCAGGAGAGTCAACTGATGATGGCCTTATGCCCGAAATGTCGACTCTTCTGCTCCTCAAATGCTGTCTGACTTGCTGTCCTTTTCCAGCACCATACTATTTGACTAACTTCCAGCATCTTCAGTCGTCATTTTCTCCTTGGTTTTCTGGTAAGGCCAGGTGTAAAGGAGTTCAGTTTAGTTGGAAGTGCGCTTTGTGTATGAATCTATGACGCTACAAACTACTTATTGTTAGAAGGTGTGGGCTGGATGGGTTGAATGGCTTTTTGTCATTCTTTGCTGATTAGTCCCTGAATGTAATATCAAGTTGACAAAATGCAGCGTCAGTAAATGAGACAAAATGGACCAGTAAATCCAGTAACCTCTGAAAGATTCTATTGAGAGTCTGGCAACATCTTCAGTATAGTGAAATATCTCAAGGTGCTTCACAAAACACAATTAAATATTGATGATTAAAACATTTTGATTTTGTTTTATTGTTGTCACATGTACCAAGATACAGTGAAAAGTGTTGTTTTGCGTGCAATACAGGCAGATTGTACCTTACAATGTGCATCAGGGGTGCAGAGAGAGAGAAAGAGAGATCAACATTTAGAGTTGAGATCCATTTAAAAGTGCGATAACAGTGGGTAGAATTTTATTGAGAGCTCCCCAATCTCCTATATTGTTAACCCCCCCCTGTTTGGTAGAAGATGGTACACAAAGTGGTGAATCACCAACAACAGTTTAAAAGTATTGTACTGTGTCAAGGTGCTGAAAGTAATCTGAGGA
This sequence comes from Chiloscyllium plagiosum, assembly GCF_004010195.1. Classification (NCBI taxonomy): domain Eukaryota; kingdom Metazoa; phylum Chordata; class Chondrichthyes; order Orectolobiformes; family Hemiscylliidae; genus Chiloscyllium; species Chiloscyllium plagiosum. The sequence continues at coordinate 59,300,306 of NC_057725.1, forward strand.
CATGAAAGTGCAATGAAATTGCAGAGATGTTTAGTGTTATAAAATGTGGTGCTGTTGTGAGTGTTCTGTTTCCATATATCTGGTGCATTCGACAGTCAGCATTTCAAGCAAAGCAGTGACAGTTCCTGCCTTCTTGCTGCCAGAGCACTTTGGTCCTCTGTATGACCAGTGACTCTTAACAACCATGATGAATAACCTCTTACTCTGACAACAGTGTTCATACACACAATCCTGAAAGGATTGGATTCTGCAAAGCACCAGCATAATATATATATGTGTGGCTGTCCATTCTGTCCACAGTGGTCAGACTCCACTTTTGTGCCTAGTCAATTAGCTGATAAAATATAAGCCCTGACTCTCCTAATAACAGAGAATAGTAGTTGTACAGGTATTTAACCATCACTGCACACAGTAAGCCCTATGTATAGGAAGGGTGTCACCCCTCATCGAGCACCCTGTCAGAAACAATGTCACTGTACACAGAGTGAGAGAGACAGTAATACATGAAAGTGAGTTTGTAACAAAATGTGTGCGTGGGAGAAATGGTTTCAGCTGGGATCAAGGTGATATTCACTCATTCTTTATAAATTGAATTCTAACCTCCAGCCACAAGCTATTGAATGTTTGATAAATTTAAGCTACTCTGATGTGCATCCCAGAGGAAAATTGGCAGAGACTTGGCAGCAGTCTTTCTCTCAAGGAGAACTTCAAAGAGCAAAGAAAGAAGAGCATTGTACTTTTCCTGAAGAAAAAGGAATCCAGCAGATATAGAGTCTCCCAGCTGCTTTCTCAAATTTGTGGATCTTTCTGGGCAAAAGAAAATGTCACAATCACTAATGTTGATGCGTACATTGACATGTTTGATTTGATTATGAGTTAGAAGCACGACAGGTAACGACATGGATTCCATGTGTGTATATGGTGTTTTCTGAATCACCAAACTGGTTGTCTAATCAATTAAGTTTGAACAGAGACTGGCAGGCATGCTGTGGGCAGAAGGCTATAGCCCGAGCTTCTGACATGTCTGAAGTTATTCATACATGGGCTGGATGTTGAAACATCCTGACGCCTGAACCCTTCTACACCTTCATCCATTCTGACAGGATGTTGTGGCTGCTCCAGTACCTCATCAGATTCAAGGAAATAACTCTTTGGAGGACACTAAAGGCATCAAGGTCAACCCATGTTACTTTGAAGAGACGCGTTTGTACAGGGCAGCTGACAGTATCTTAGAGTGGGCCAACAAGAGAATAATTATTTAAGGGAGAGAGCTACTAGGACAGATGAGAGTGCATAGCTTTAAACTGTAAGGTATAATATTTGGAGGTGATAATCGAAGTTTCAGTGACATTATGGTAACAGTCAAAATGGTTTTAGAACATAGTACAGGCCCTTTGGCCCTTGATGTTGCGCCGACCTGCAAAATTAATCTGATGCCCATCTAACCTACATTGTTCCGTTATTATCCATATGTATCTCCAATGCCCGTTTAAATGCCCTTAACGTCGGCGAGTCTACTACTGTTGCAGGCAGGCCATTCCATGTCCCTAACACTCTGAGTGAAGAAACTACCCCTAATATCTGTCCTAAATCTATCACCCCTCAATTTAAAGTTATGTCCTCTTGTGTTAGCCTTCACCATCCAAGGAAAAAGGCTCTCACTGTCCACTCTATCTAACCGTCTGATTATCTTATACGTCTTGATTAAGTCACCTCTCAACCACCTTCTCTCCAATGAAAACAGCCTCAGTTCCCTCAACCTTTCCTCATAAGACCTTCCCTCCATACCAGGCAACATCCTCGTAAATCTCCTCTGAACCCTTTCCAAAGCTTCCGCGTCCTTCCTATAATGCAGTGACCAGAGCTGTACGCAGTACTCCAGATGCTGCCTTACTAGTGTCTTGTACAGCTGAAGCATGATCTCATGGCTCCGAAACTCAATCTCCCTATCAATAAACGCCAACACACCATATGCCTTCATAACAACTCTATCAACCAGAGTGGTAGCTTTCAGGGATTTACGCACCTGGACACCGAAATCTCTCTTTATCTACACTGCCAAGAGTTTTACCATTAACCCAGTACTCTGCATTCCTGTTACTTCTTCTGAAGTGAACTATCTCTGCATTAAACTCCATTTGCCACTCCTCCAGCCCAACTCTGCATCTTATCTATGTCCTTCTGTAACCCACAATATCCTTCGGCAGTGTCCACAACTCTGCCTACCTTAGTGTCATCTGCAAATTTACTAACCCATCCTTCTACACCCACCTCGAGATCATTTATAAAAATGACAAACAGCAGTATCCCCAAAACAGATCCTTGCGGCACACCACTGGTAACTGAGCTCCAGGATGAACATTTCCCATCAACCAGCACCCTCTGTCTTCTTTCAGCAAGCCAATTTCTGATCCAGTCCTCAGTTTTGAACTGAGGGAAATCCTGAAGATAACAGCATTCCAGTTTTTGTGAATTTATTTATTGGCATTAATGCTGGTGCAAGTTCAGCCCATTAATGGGCACTGGTCTAACTTGGAGTGGAGTGGAGGGAGGTGAAAGTGAAATGGAGGCCCAGTTTGTAAGTGAATTACTAGTGGAGACGATGTTAAAATCTATTATAAAGGGCGTGATTTACTCAGAAAATACCAACAGGATTAGACAAAGTAGACATGGATTTTGTTGGCTTTGGGAGTATTTAGTTCTGTCTCCGTCTTTTTGCTTTTGGTGCTGAGCAACATGAAGTACTGTTGCCATTTGAAGTGAGAAACCAGTAATTGAGACTAATCATATCACCCTGAATCCAAACGCAGGAGGCAGAGGAATCAGGTCCTCTGACCACTGTCAAGTAAAAGGAATCGTACCTTTTACTCGAGATGTTGAAGCTGAGCATCTATAAATGGAATTACGTCTTAGACGGACAGATCACATGGAATTGGAGCCTGTGTCTGACAGATTCCAGATAAAATATTCTTTCTTACCATCCCCTCTATATAATTATGTTCAATAAAGCATGTTGCTGTTCACTCATGTGAGTGTAGCTTTCCCTTACGACAACCACTGCTTTATTCCTCTGCAAAGCCACAAGAGAGAGTAAGTAAAACCTTCTAAGACCAGTTAAATCACAGCTCACCCTGCAAGAAAAAGAGAGAAAAGAATTGAAAAGACAGAACGCGAAGAGGTGAAAGAGAAGAGAAAACTGCTGTTTGCTGTCTGCTCCCTCACCATCGGACTTTATGGATCCAGGCACCATGTTGGACAAGGCTTTGATACCAATCCACAAGATGAGACTAAAGAAGATTAGATTAGATTAGATTATTAGATTAGATTACATTACAGTGTGGAAACAGGCCCTTCGGCCCAACAAGTCCATACCGACCCGCCGAAGCGAAACCCACCCATACCCCTACATTTACCCCTTACCTAACAGTACGGGCAATTTAGCATGGCCAATTCACCTGACCCTGCACATCTTTGGACTGTGGGAGGAAACCGGAGCACCCGGAGGAAACCCACGCAGACACGGGGAGAATGTGCAAACTCCACACAGTCAGTCGCCTGAGGCGGGAATTGAACCCGGGTCTCTGGCGCTGTGAGGCAGCAGTGCTAACCACTGTGCCACTGTGCCGCCCAAGAGAGTCAATCATCGTGCATCATCTCTGTCCTTTTTGTCACTGTAAGAATGGATGAGTCTAATCCTGAAATCTCCTCAGCATAGCTCATATTCCATGAGCGTCAATGCAGAATGTGAATGGGATCTCTGCCACCCAGAATGATGGCACCTGCATTGATGCAGGGGGGTGCTGAAAATGTGTTGCCTGAAAAGCACAGCAGGTCAGGCAGCATCCAAGGAGCAGGAGAATCGACGTTTTGGGCAGGAGCCCTTCTTCAGGGATGAGGAGAGTGTGCCAAGCAGGCTAAGATAAAAGGTAGGGAGGAGGGACTTGGGGGAGGGGCGTTGGAAATGCGATAGGTGGAAGGAGGTCAAGGTGAGGGTGATAGGCC
>NC_057725.1:59306025-59319993 GCF_004010195.1 Chiloscyllium plagiosum
AGGGGGACAGGACTGTGTCGAGGTATGCAGAGATGAGTTCGGTGGGGCAGGAGCAGGCTGAGACAATGGGTTGGCCGGGGCAGTCAGGTTTGTGGATTTTGGGCAGGAGGTAGAAACGGGCGGTGCGGGGTTGTGGTACTATGAGGTTGGAGGCGGTGGATGGGAGATCCCCTGAGGTGATGAGGTTATGGATGGTCTGGGAGATGATGGTTTGGTGGTGGGAGGTGGGGTCATGGTCAAGGGGGCAGTAGGAGGAGGTGTCCGCGAGCTGGCGTTTAGCCTCAGCGGTGTAAAGGTCGGTGCGCCAAACTACTACCGCGCCTCCCTTGTCTGCCGGTTTGGTAGTGAGGTTGGGTTGGAACGGAGGAAGTGGAGGGCTGCACGCTCCGAGGGTGAGAGGTTGGCATGGGTGAGAGGGGTGGAAAGGTTGAGGCGGTTAATGTCGCGGCGGCAGTTGGCTATGAAGAGGGGGGTTCTGTATTCTCTAATTCTATTCATGGATTTGATTTAACGCTGAGAGGATTCAATTGCCAATTGTTGTTTTATAAAAAAACAAGATGCAAGCACCATAGGGCTGAGAGGCGAGCCCAATGATTCCTGGCCCTTATTTTATTGTGCATCTTTTCTTTGAGGCCTGATCGTAAAATGTAGACCCTGCCTCAGAGGTGTCTCTGGAGCATTGCACGAATTTGTGTTGTGCAGAAAACCTAATCGCAGGGCCACTGGGGTGGGATTAAAATGCAACTTGGTTTGAACACAGAGAATGTAGAAGCTCAGCAGGAGGCCTACAATATAACTGAAGCATATATCTCAGTGGAGACAGAAAATATGCATGTTAAGCGCTGCAGCTTGTTGTGAATGTTCCATCTCTGTGCAGAAGGGGACAGGGAGCTTATTAAAACATAAGATGTGAATGTCAATGCCACTATAAAACATGGTCAATTTATACTCTGTCTCCATCAGGGGGTAGGAAGTTTCAAAACCGGTCTCCTAAATGTGGATAGCTTGCTAGCCTTCAAGTGTTCCCTGGCCTCTCAACATGATATGTTAATAGCATATCCCTTAGTCTGGGAGATTGGTTATTTATTATTGCTCATTTGCATCAGGATTTGTACTGCGACCGTATGAGAAATGACAATTTAAGCATGAAGATGGGAATTGTGTAATTACCATTTTAGGAGTTAAACATTGGGTAGGGTATGTAGAAAAATGTAACATTCTCTGATCCATTTTTATTACAGAAATCATTGCCCATTTTAAGAGTTTTGTGCACATTTAAATCTCTTTGTGAATAAACACACAAAGGACTTCTAAAAGATAAAACCCTGATCTAAGCAGTGTTATGGCAGTAAAAAAAAAGTCACGAGTTTATAGTTAAATCGCAGCCCTGAGATATCACAAACTCTGCTGCTGGTTTTTGGTTTCAGTATCTCGAGCAACAGTTTTTAAAACTTAACCACAGCCAAAATAAAGACCACAATTTGGTCAAAACTCAATGCCAAAAAAAGTAATAGAAATTGGCAGCACTACTTCCATGACATAAGTATTGACAGGTTTTAGTGGAGCCAGACTATTTTTCAAATAGGTAGTTTCACCAATGGCAGGAAATTTTATTCAGTGATTGCTATAACTTGCTCCCTCAATATCCATTGAGAAGCTCAATATTATGACTCTGAACTACGCTTGTTTTATCACCAAGTCAATGCTGAGTTGACCAAACCCATTTAACGTTTGGATGAGGTACGACTACACTCAGTATCCTTGGACAGAAGAGCGAGCAAAATTGTCCTGTGGCCCTTTCAGGAAATATGAACATCAGATGTGGGAAGAGGCAAGTTTGCCACAATGACTTTGCTAACAAATAGCCTGCTATTTAGCAAGTCTCTGACACTGTGTATTAAAAGACTATTTGAGACAGACTAATTTGCAATGCAGACCAAGTCTCACATTTCCAGCCCATGCTGTTGGAATCTCTAGCAACTGGACACAATTCAGAGGGGTAGTGTCATGCGTTCCATATTCTCTCCATGAGCCAGTCCACTGAATGTTCCCTTTAAGTTTTATTTCTAGTCTGCAGCCTATTTTTTTTCAGCGCGTGATCCCTGTAATTTTTTTCTGCAGCCATAACATTTGCCTTGGGCAAGAGCTACATGGAACCCTCCTGCTGCTGTTCCATCAAACACCCATCCTGTACAACCTAACGGGAACTGTGCATATAATGCTTGTTTCTTTTGGATCCCTCTATAAAGAGGCCAGTTGTAAAAAGGAACAGTCTTTCAATAGAATGTATATTGTCAGTGTACATTACGATGTATTCAAAGGTTAGAGTGCCTTGTCTCACTCAGTGTAGTTGATGCTTGAAATATTTAGGAACCTGGAACTTGCAGTGTTCTTCGCCAACAGCTATTATCTATCAGTTCTGGTACCATCCTTATAAATCTTTTTTATGTGATTGTTAAAGCAGATAGAGTACATTGCACTTGAAACAAAATGGCAGGATTTTATTACACACTATGCTCCTGCAGGCTGACAGAGATATCCTGAGTGAGAGATAATTTATAAGGAAAAGTTAAGGACGTGGAAAAAGACAAATCTGTATATGATAGGGTATGAGGAAAGCAGCTTAAACGAATAAAAGGTGAATGTAGGAGCTTGTAGATTAGGTAGAGGAAGTGAAAATCCGCTAATTATTTAGGAAACATTTAGGTGCTAGGGTGGATTGTAGACTGATTCTAAATCGGGTTGTAAATTTGCTCGCTGAGCTGGTGGATTTGTTCTCTGACATTTCGTCACCATGCTAGGTAACATCATTAGTGAGCCTCTGGTGAAGCATTGCTGTTCTATCCCACTTGCTATTTATCTGTCTCGGTTTGTTGCGGTGGGTGATATCATTTCTGGTTCTGTTTCAGAGAGGTTGGTAAATGGGGTCCACATTGATGTGTTTATTAATAGAGTTCCAGTTTGAATGCCAGGCCTCTCTGAATTACCATGCATGTCTTTGTTTAGCCTGTCCCAGGATGGATGTATTGTCCCAGTCGAACTGGTGTTTTCTTTCTGTGTGTGTTGATATCAGTGATAATTGGTCATGTCTTTTGGTGGCTAGTTGGTGTTCATGCATCCTGGTTGCTAGCTTCCTGCCCATTTGTCCAATGTAATGTTTGTTGCTGTCCTTACAGGGTATTTTGTATATGATGATCCTCCTGCTCATTGTTTTACAGGGTCCTTTAAATTCATCAGTAGCTGTTTCAATGTGTTGGTAGGTTTGTGGGCTACCATGATGCCTATGGGCCAAAGTAGTCTGGTCGCCATCTCGGAGATGTCTTTGATGTATGGTAGTGTGGCTAGAGACTCTGGGCGTGTTGTGTCTTCTTGTTTAGCTTTGTTACACAGGAATTGGCGGACTGAACTTATCCGATACCCATTGTTCCTGAATATGTTGTAAAGCGTTTTCCCCAGCTTCACGTAGTTCCTGAGTGCTGCAGTGTGTTGTGGCTCATTCAAATAATGTCCTGATGCAGCTCCGTTTATGGGTGTTGGGATGATTGCTCTTGTAGTTGAGTGTCTGGTCAGTTTGTGTGTCTTTCCCGTAAACAATGGTGTGCAGCTGTCCATTGGCCTTTTGTTCTACTGTGATGTCTAGGAAGGGGAGTCTGTTGTTGTTCTCTTCCTCTTTGATGAATGTTATACCAGTAAGGATTAGATTAGATTACATTACAGTGTGGAATTGAACCCAGGTCTCTGGCGCTGTGAGGCAGCAGTGCTAACCACTGTGCCACCGAGCCGCCCTATGTGTTCTTTATGTTTCTTTTAATTTGTTGTGTTTCGTGATGACAAAGGTGTCATTCACATAATGGACCCAAAGCTTGAGCTGGATAGTGGGAAGGGCTGTTCATTCTAACCTATGCAGAAGTGCTTCTGCTAAGAGTCCTGATATTGGTGATCCCATGGGCGTCCCATTGATTTGTTTGTAGATCTTGTCATTGAAGGTGAAGTGGGTAATGAGGCACAGGTCTACTACTTTGAGGATGTTGTCCTTGCTGATAGAGTTGGTGCTGTCTGGTGTTTGTGTCCTTGGTTCGTCTAACAGTGAGGCCAGTGTTTCTTTGGCCAAGGTGATGTTTATTGATGCCAATAGGGTTGTCATATCAAAGGAAACCATGACCTCATCATCCTCTACCTTGCTGTTTTTGATGTTAAGGAATTTGTGGGTTGAGTGGATGGAGTGGCTTGTGTCTTCTATGAGGTGTTCAGTTTGTGTTGAAGTTCCTTCGCTAGTCTGTGTGTTGGTGTATTGGGAAGTGAGGCTATGGGTCTGAGGGGGGCCCCTTGTTTATGTACTTTTGTAGTCCATAGAACGGGGTGTGTTGGATCCTTCAGGTTTCATTCTTTGGAGGTCTGTCTTGTTAAATTGACCTATCTTGTGAAGTTTTCTAACTGTAGAGTCAGGTCCGTCGCCACCTGTTGGTAGGTGTCAGTATCTGTGAGTAGTGTGTTTGCTTTTTCAGTGTATTGTGTTCTGACCTGGATGATGGTCATGCGCCCTTTGCCTGCCGATAGGATTACGCTATTCCTGTCTTTTCTGAGTCCTTCCAGGGCTTTCCTTTCCAGTGTTGAGGGTGTTCCCTTCTTTCTTTCTGTTTAGTGTTGTGCTACTGTCTGTCAGCCTGCTGGATTTCTTTTGTAAGTCTATTGTCTTTCATGGTGGATTCCAGTACTGCTAGGAAGTCCTTTTTGTCCATGTCCCTGTGGTTGTAGTTCGTCCCTCTTACTAGGCTGGCTTTTCTATGTCTGAGTGTGGTCGGTCTGACAGGTTCTTCATCCAACTCTTTGAATTGTCTGTGTTATTACTGTGTGTGAGCTTGGCTAGTTTGTCTTGTAGGAATAGTCTTCTCTTTGTCTTAGTCTGCTGTTGTTTAGTGTTAATAGCTTGTTCTAGCATACTTGTCCATTCATAGTCAGTCACTTTAGTGTACAGAGTTTTTTGACGCTAAATTTCTCATTTGTATTTGTGGAGTCGGTTGTGGGCATCATTTATCATTTCTTGTAGCCTTCTGCTGCCATTCTATTCTGCTGTTTTCCTGGCTTATAGGGTGTTGAGAGTTAGTTTGCACAACAGACCTAAACAGGAAGACACAACATGCCCAGAAACTCTAGCAGCCATCTTGCTGTACATGAAAGACGTCTTGGAGATGACGACCAGACTACTCTGGCCTCTAGGCATCGTGGTAGCCCACAAACCTACCTGAAACAGCTCCTGATGATTTAAAGGACCCCACACCAGCAATGAGCAGAAGGGATGTCATTTACAAAATACCCTTCAAGGACTGCAACAAACATTACATTGCACCGATGGGCAGGAAGCTAGCCCTCAACACACTGAAAAGGAAAGCTCTGGACGGACTCACAGAAAACTGAAATATCATAATTTTACTGACATGAGCACTAACTAGCCACCAAAAGACATGACCAACTATTACTAGTATCCATTTACGTAGACAAAGAGGGGCATCAGTTCAACTGGGACAATGCATCCATCCTGGAACAGGCTAAACAAAGACACACATGGGAATTCCTAGAGGCCTGGCATTCAAACTGGAACTCCTTTAACAAACATATTAATCTGGACCCCATCTCTCAGAAACAGAATCGGAAATGATATAACCCACTACAACAAACCGAGACAGATAAATAGCAAGTAGGACAGAACACCAACGCTTCACCGGATGCTCACTGATGATGTTGCCAAGCATAATTACAAAACGTCTGAGAACAAATCCACCAGCTCAGCGAGCAACCTGAGCTACAAATCCTCTCCAAAATCTCAATTTGAGATGTTAAGATGGGCTGAATGGCCTTACTACTTTGTAATTATGTTTTTGAATCCAGTGCCATGAGCTGCTGCCTCAAAATGGACATCTACTTATTATCTCTCGCTAGCTTTCTCTCTCACTCACGCCCGCATGCTCACACACACACACACACACTCTCACACTCTGTCTCTGTATCTCTCTCTTTTTTTCCATGGTGGAGCACTTAAGATAAGTATTTCCCTCTCGGAGGATGAGTAACATTGTGAGTGGGTTTATGGCCCAGTGACATGAATCTGCAAAGGATATTTTCCCCAAGATGCGTGGTAGCTGAGTATCGACTTCCCTTTCCAGCCTACGCTGGATATTTCAGCAGGGGTGCAGTGAACGGCAATGGAAATCACTCGAGACAGTACCCAATGCCTATCTTGCATCAACATCAAAGTCAAACTTGACCCCCTCAGTGTAGCAGTCATATCGTTTAAGAGGCTTTGGCTTGCGTGAGAACTGAGGATGTTGTCATTACCAAGAAGTTACCGAAACCCAATGCTGAAGTGATGACCATTAAATACTGGCTCACAGCTCTATCTGTACATGTTATCCCATCACCTTGACTATTTCAGACGACCCCAACATTGCACTTGTTGTTTCTCCTTCCCAGGTTGCCATGAAATTGTATCCCCTTATGAAGAAGTTGACTGAGGTGGTGCCATTATTGACTGCCTTGTCCAGTTGCCATGATTGAAGTGCTGGCAAGCAATTCAACATGGGAGGGCTTCACAGTCAAGTATACCCCTGTCCACATCCTGTGTCCAATGCAGACGCGTCCGGCACGGCTTGTTGGTGAACACTCAAACAAGTACAGCCATAATTCCTTCTGTTCGATACTTTAGCCAAGCAAGGGAATGGAACCAATATTGATTTATTTATTGTCACGTGTACCGGGGTACAGTGAAGAGCTTTGTTTACAAACAGTACAAACAGATCATCGTAAGCAAGGATACAGATCATAAAGATTTAGACAGAGACATACAGGTTGCATTGCACAGGATGCGCTCGGTGAGATCAGCATTAGCAAGATCAAATCTAGTTTACAAAAGACAACCAAATAGTTTGTCTTTGATCAGGGGAATTTCCCATTCCTTCTAACCACACACCCACAAATGCATATAGAGACATATACAGTTGCGCAGATGCACTCACAGGCGCACACACACAAACAGGTATATCAACAAATCATAACAACATGATTTTATTTTTAAAAAGATAGTCAGCCTTGTTAAGATCATTACTGATGAACTTGTGTAGTTGTGCTGACAGCTTAAACAGTGAATACTTTACTCCAGATCACATCTGCCTTCAACTAAGTTAAATTTAACGAGTGAAGTGTCTTAACAGATTCTACAGCTACATAGGACTGAGTGTTGGGAATTTGACCTGAACTGCTGAAGTTGTTCGAAGTTAGCTTGTGGTGCTGGCTTGTTGCACATAGCCCAGGCGCAGCCTCTGTATATTTTTATATTGCTATTAATCAACAGCAGGCCCCTAGGAATGCCACATCTGTTAAAATGTTATACCTTCTACAACAAGGGGAGCCTGTAGGATTAAATAATACCCTGGGAATGTCAGACTCAAGGGACTTGTATAGCATTAATTAGGCTAATGTTGGCAGCTGATTTAATTTCAGTAACTACTTGAGGCTTGTCTCAGTTGACTTTCGACAGGGTCGAGTAATCACAAGAAGTTTTATTGCTGTTTTAAAAAGCTAAGTGTTTTGTGCTGATGACACTTTTTTCTGTCTTTGACAATTCCACCAGTTTATGTTTGGAATTATAGGGGAAATTTATTCTCTTGTCCCTTATGCGCCATCAGATGTTGTGCTCTAAGGAAGCACGGAATACTGTTGACACAGAATTCTATGGGAGCATGGAATTAGCCCAGGAACTTTCAAATAAGTTTGACATATCACAACACAGTCCAATGTCTTGACAAGAACAAAAGTGAATCAAGGTTTCCTAACTTAACTTGGCTGTGCTGTTAAAACAGACAGTTTCTTCCTGTGTCTGACTGAATCTCCTCTCTCAGCAGCAGTATGTATTAATATGAGAGGTACACTCTTTGTTTTGTGAGTGAGCAGCAACAAGCTTTCTTGTACATAGCTAAGTCCAACAGACCTAGGCTCCAGTTCCACATGAACTGACATCACTGTGACAGCGCTTTTTCATGAGCTCAGTTGGTATACTTGGGAGTAAAGGCATGATTTCCCTTTGCTTTACACCTCCCCTCTCCCCAACATTTTTGTCCCCTTTTCTTTGTCCATAATGTTTAATAATGCACATTTAACTTTTCTGTCTGTGCTCCCTGACCCCCACACAAATTCACTTCTGATCAAGGTTTCAATTTCCATGAAAGCAGATTTTCCAGGATTTTTTCATCTGGAGTGGGATCTCTCGGAAACTCCCCTGCAATTCCCTGATTGGCTAATGTAATAGAAGGTTAGATGATTGCAGGATATGCAAAGTCTGTTCTCTCCCTAATAGTTCTGATCATATCTGAGAGTTTGTTCTGGCCAGATATTGGGACCTTAATTTCTGCACCTTACACCACCATTTTATTTCTTCTTCAAAACAGTAAACTCACGGAATAGTTAATCTCTTGCACTAGTGAGGACTTGCTTTTCCAAGATAGTCTTCTGCAAACTTAAGACAATAAATCCTGAGAGTTTATTTTTACCAGGTAGGATCATCACTTGTAGACTGGAGCAGAATGTTTCCCTCAGCTAATAATTCACAGTGACCTTCAAGCTTCAAATATCTTAGTGAGACACTTTCTCCCATCAGAAAATGTCTTTGATATTCAATTGTGAAAGAACTTCTGGTTGTCTCTGCACAGGACTTGTGGAATTATTTAAGTTTTCATTTTTTTTCCTGTTTTCCTTTAAGGGCTTGTCAGTGGACTGTTAACCACTCTGCTTGTTGATGACACAGTTGAGTTCATTGTATTCCTTTAGCTTCATTGTTTATTCCATCTTCTGCTAGTTGATGGCTGAAGTTGGAGTATAGACCTTGGGGAACTTTTATTTTCTTTCATTCCTTTTTCACCTGAGGCGTGATAGTGCTATTTGACTACTCCCAGCTGAGCTTGCTGTTCAGCAGTCTTTTGTTTTAGGCCAGTAGATTTCTCCAATTCTTCCTTCCATTTAACGTGGTCAAGTTCGATTTCATACTTGAGTCTAAGCTTTTCTCTGGTTCCAATCAGCTGTAGAAACTCTGCAGTTTGATCTTCCGTTTCTTTACTGAACAACCTCTTGAGTGCCTCCATGGCTTCTTCATGAGGCTAATTTGTAGGCTAAGTGGATATTGATGCATGTTTACGATCCCTGAACTTTCAATATTAGTGTGATCCAGTATGGATTTAAATGTCTCCGTAGATAGCTTTTCACCAATTATTCAATCCCCTCTTGGTGGGCTGTGTGCAAGGCTTGATGTTTTAACTGTATCATGTTCGTTTTGCTGGTTCTTTGCTAATTTTCCTACATAGTTGAAAATTTCTTCACATAACTCTGGATATCTCAGCTTCTGTGGTCCCTGTAGAATTTCTTGAAGCTTCACTTACTTTCATTCATGGCTGATCTAGTACAAGGTTATTTGATTGATTCCCAGCAGTGATTCGACTATCGATGCTGGGTGGAACTTTTAACTGTGATTGCATTTGCTGCTGCTTCATCTCTGCGCAGTAAGTAGCCATCTTTCCTTTTCTTTTGATGAATATAAAGAATTAGTTAATGACTTTTGCCAGAAGAGACAACATGGGTTTTCAGGAACAATATTTCCTGGATCCGAAATTGCAAAAAGTTTTAAAGTTTTAGATGTGAGTAAATGAGTGATGTATGCTGGTTTCTTACTCTGCAACTGTAATATTTTTTTAAAAAAAGCAAATTACTGTCTGGTACCTGAAGAAAGTGAGAGGAAGTGGCCAGGCAAGGATGGTGCTGGATGGAGGGCAATTCAAGCCACTTTTCCAGGAAGAAGCAGAGATTCCTGAGACCATCTTGATGGATTGCGTGTCCATGGTGAAGAGGAGGCAGCTGGATCCGGTGAACTGGAAATTCCAAATTGGACATAAAGCATCAGAAGAATTGTGGATTTAAGTGAGGAGGGACTGGACAAGGGGAGTAAAAATTGAGTCGAGATAAGAAGAAATAAGCTCCGTGGGCAGGAGCAGGCAGAAACAATGGGTCTGCCTGGGCAATCCTGTTTGTGGATTTGAGAGAGAAGGCTGTAGGGGGCCTTTGAGCTGGGAGCCAGGAGAGCATTGATTATCAAAACGGCGCATTATTGCTGAGCTGTGACAAGTGAATCTGGGACCTCATGCACATTTCCTCGATTGTCACTGAGCCATTCAGTAGAGGAAAAATGAATAAGAGTCAAGAGTGTGGTGCTGGAAAAGCACAGCAGGTCAGGCAGCATCCGATGAGCAGGAAAATCGACGTTTCGGGCAAAGGCCCTCCATCAGGAATGAGGCTGGGAGCCTAGGAGGTAGAGAGATAAATGGGAGGTGGGTAGAGCTGGGGGAAAGGTATCTGAGAGTGTAATAGGTGGATGGAGGTGGGGGTGAAGGTGATAGGTTGGAGGGGAGCGTGGTGCAGATAGGTGGGAAGGAAGATGGACAGATGGGACCGGTCATGAGGATGGTGCTGAGCTGGAAGGTTGGAACTGAGGTAAGGTGGAGGGAGGGAAAATGAGGAAACTGGTGAAATCCACGTTGATGCCATGGAGTTGAAGGGTCACCAGGTGAAAGTTGAGGTCTTCTTCCTCCAAACATCGGGTGGTAAAAGAAGTGGCGATGGAAGAGGCCCAGGACCTGCATGCCCTCAGCAAAGTTGGAGGGGGAATTAAATTGTTCGGGCATGTGGCGGGGCGGGGGAGGGGTGGGGGGAGTTGGTTGGTGCGGGTGTCCCAGAGATTTTCCCTGAAGCGCTCTGCTAGGAGGTGTCCAGTCTCCCCAATGTAAAGGAGACCACATCGGGAGCAATGCATACAGTAAATGACATATGTGGAAGTGCTGGTAAACCTTTGGATGTGGAAGGCTCCTTTGGGGCCTTGGACGGAGGTGAGGGGGGGGGAGGTGTGAGCTCAAGTTTTGCAATTCCTGTGGTGGCAGGGGAAGGTGCCAGGAGGGGAGGGTGGGTTTTTGGGGGGGCTGGGCCTGGAACATGAGGGCACTTGATATCATTATGGAGTCCTGGGAAAGGCTTGCAGCTGACTGCACAAAATGGAGAAGCACCTTGAACCGATGCCTCAAAATAGGGGACACGAAGGAAGGGGTGCAGCTGTTCCAGCAGATCAACGACCACATATAGATGTGACCTCTGTGATGGGGACTGTCACTCCAGCATTGGTCTCTTCACTCACAAGCAACGTTGCTTCAGGGAAGCAGATAGGCCAGAACAGCGGGGATGCAACCCATGGTCAGCCATGACCGAAAGGGGCCTCACCAAGAGAATCATTGTTCTGATTTCTTTGCTGTTGGTGGCTTTTTGAACACTGAGAATCTCAATCTCCAGGCTGCGGTCTTTTTGATAGCTTATGTTCCCACAATTTTCTGAACTTAAATATTAAGAGGAACCAGTCATTTTTCACTTTATTCTACTTTCAACCCAAAAAGAATTCACGCAAAAAGAATAGAAATAAAGTTGTTCCCTGTAATTCTTTTATTTCTAAAAGGTGGCACTGATTTTGTGTTTAAAAATTGCACCATTTTCTCCAAGAAACCTTTTTTTTTTTGCTGCTAGGCATGATGCAATAATAGAGCTTTCAATCCTTGATAGTTCAAATTGTATCTTAGGCTTTCAGTAAGAGGTCCGGGAGGGAGGTTCCTGTGAGCCTGTGGTTTTGAAGCACTCAGCCTGTGAGCTGAGTGAGGTGGATGACTTGGTGATGTTTGGATTTGCTGGAACAACATCTCTCCATTACAATAAAATAAATGCATGTTTCCATTCAGTGGGGTAAAGAGCTCCATCCCTGTTCAGAGTTTTGGGATCTGCATAGGGCAGCCCTGTTTATTCCTACTGAATGAGAATGATCAACTGATGTAGGGCTTATGCCCAAAACGTCAATATTCCTACTCCTTGGAAGCTGCCTGACCTGCTGTGCTTTTCCAGCACCACACTCTCAACTGATCTCCAGCATCTGCAGTCCTCATTTTCTCCTAAATGGTGAGACCTTGTAAAGTTTCCCATCACTAGGTCTGAATCCCATTTGATTTCTGGCCTAGCGAATTCTTCATTTAAGGGCAAAGCTAATTGAATGAATGCCTTGCAGTCTTAATGGTTTCCATTTTGTTATATCATGCTATTGGACCTTTTCTTAAGAGACGAGATTGAGAACAGGCTAGGCTGGTGCCCATTGGAGTTTAGAAAGTTGAGATATGGGCTTGTCGTCGTAAATGGAGAAAGAAAATTTTAATGTCTCTGCGTATATCTCGAATGACTGTTTTTAAAATTTATTTGATAGCCTCAGAAAAAATAGCTGCTCGAATCATGTGACATAACTTAGCAGTAGCCTTCCAGAAGCTTCTCAGAAGCAGCATCAGGCTGACAATGTCCCTCCTTGTGAGACTGGAATGCTAAGCTGTTGTGTTCTTAACCACTACAGAGATGATTGTTTCGAAGGAAAAACCCCTGCACAATAAAATTGCATTTTGAACCAATCCTATAAGATATGGTAACGAGCTTCCACTTAACCTATAGAATGGGCGATGGGCATTTGTTTAGCTGCAATGCCAGCTTTTGTCTTGACAGTAACTGTTTGATCAAGCCCCACATCTAAGCCATCTTGATCACGTGACTTGCTCCGAGTAAAGAATCCAACCACCTTTTCAATCAAAAGTGAGAACAGAAGTTACTGGAAAAGCTCACCAGGTTTGGCAGCATCTGTGGACAGAAATCAGAGTTAACGTTTTGGGTCCAGTGACTCTTCAGAACATCACATTTTTGATTAGTTCTGACAAAGAGTCACTGAACTGAAAATTTTAACTCTGATTTCTTCCTGCAGATGATCCCAGACCTGTCGAGTTTCTCCAGCGGTTTCAGTTTTTGATTCAGATCTCCAGCGTCTGCAGCTCTTTGTTTTATTTTTGATCTTACAATTTAGCAATGAGGGTACAAGTGCTGCTTCCTGCAAAATCTAATAATGCTGAAACCCGTAAAAAAGCTTCTGGCCTGGAAAAATCCGCAGATCATCAGTAATTGAGCTCTGCAAGTAGAATTGTCTTTCATCGAAATAGTGAATCATAAGTTACATTTTAGACAAAACAATTCCTCTAAGACCAAAAGAGAAAATGCTGGAAAATCTCAGCAGGTCTGGCAGCATCTGTAAGGAGAGAAAAGAGCTGACGTTTCGAGTCTAACTGACCCTTTGTAAAAGCTTTTTGTCAGTTAGATTCGAAACGTCAGCTCTTTTCTCTCCTTACAGATGCTGCCAGACCTGCTGAGATTTTCCAGCATTTTCTCTTTTGGTTTCAGATTCCAGCATCCACAGTAATTTGCTTTTAATTCCCCTAAGACTTTTGAAGAAATTTAAAATCTTTACGACTTCCAAACCTTCATATATGCTTGCAAGTGTTTCTCAGTTATTGTGGTGTTGTCTTTACAAAGTCAGAGTCCACCAACAAAGGGAGTAAGGCAATATGTCCCCACTACTTTAAGGAGGGGGAAAATTAAATCACAATCTGTTTTTAGAGATGGTTGGTGAGAATAGGTGTGGCACGGTGGCTCAGTGGTTAGATTAGATTAGATTAGATTAAGGGAGTAAGGCAATATGTCCCCACTACTTTAAGGAGGGGGAAAATTAAATCACAATCTGTTTTTAGAGATGGTTGGTGAGAATAGGTGTGGCACGGTGGCTCAGTGGTTAGATTAGATTAGATTAGATTAGATTACTTACAGTGTGGAAACAGGCCCTTCGGCCCAACAAGTCCACACTGCCCCGCCGAAGCGCAACCCACCCATACCCCTACCTTTACCCCTTACCTAACACTACGGGCAATTTAGCATAGCCAATTCACCTGACCCTGCACATCTTTGGACTGTGGGAGGAAACCGGAGCACCCGGAGGAAACCCACGCAGACACGGGGAGAACGTGCAAACTCCACACAGTC
>NC_057725.1:59322786-59346241 GCF_004010195.1 Chiloscyllium plagiosum
CCAACAATGTCATTTCTTGTATCCATTGCTCCCGATGCGGTCTCCTCTACATTGGGGAGGCTGGAGACTCCTCGCAGAGTCCAGTCACGGCGCTTGAGGGGATATCTCCAGGACACCCGCAACAATCAACCCCATCGCCCTCTGGCCCAACATTTCAACACCCCCTCCCACTCTGCCGAGGACATGCAGGTCCTGGGCCTCCTCCATCGCCGCTCCCTCCCCACCCGATGCCTGGAGGAAGAACGCCCCATCTTCCGCCTCGGATAAATTCAAACCCAGAACATTAATGTAGACTTCACCAGTTTCCTCATTTCCCCTCCCCACACCTTACTTCAGTTCCAAACTTCCAGCACAGTGCTATCCTCATGACCTGTCCTACCTGCCAATCTCCCTTCCCACCTATTCGCTCTACCCTCCTCTCTGACCTTTCACCTCCATCCCAACCCCCATTCACCTATTGTACTGTTTGCTACCTTCCCCCACTCTCCTCCCTGACCTATCACCTCCATCCCCACCCCCTTGTACTCTGTTATTTTCTCCCCACCCTCACCCTCCTCTCATCTATCTCTCCACCCTTCAGGCACTCTGCCTGTATTCCTGATGTAGGCCTTTTGCCTGAAACGTCGAGTCTCCTGATCCTCGGATGCTGCCTGAACTGCTGTGCTTTTCCAGCACCACTCTACTCTAGAATCTGGTTTCCAGCATCTGCAGTCCTTGTTTTTACCATGCTAAATTGCCCATCGTATTAGGTGCATTGGTCAGGGGTAAATATAAGGTAGGGGAATGGGTGGGTTACTCTTCAGAGGGTCGGTGTGGACTTGTTGGGCCAAAAGGCCTGTTTCCATAATGTAGGGAATCAAATCAAATCTAATAGGGAAATGGTATCTAAAAACTTACAATATCTTTATAACTTTATTATGACATGAGATCCTGAGGGTACTTGACAGGATGGATGGTGAAAAGATGTTTCCCCTTGAGAGGAGCTGAGAGCTAGGAGAAACAGTTTGAAAATAAGGAGTCACCAATTTAATACGGAACTGAGGAGAAATCTCTTCCCTAGGGGAAGTGATTGAATGCTTTTTAGGTAGCGATAGATTCCTTACTTAACAAGGAATCAAAGGCTGTCAGGGGTAGACAGAATGTGGAGTTATGACCATGATCAGATCAAACATTATTTTATTGATTGACAGAGCAGGATTGAGGTGTGAAATGACTATCTCCTGCTCCTAATTTATACGTTCATGTGGTTTTGAATTAAGTTCTTATGGAATGATTGAATTTGCTTTAGGTGTTGGCTGACAGTGCCAACTTGTTACTGGCCCAGTAACAGTGTCAACCTATTACTGTGCGACTTTCTAACCCAGTAACAATGTCAACCAATTACTGTCTGACTTACCAACCCTGAAGCAGTATCAACCTATTACTGTTTGACTGAGTGCAACCTTGTAACAGGACCAATCTATTTGTGTGTGACTGGCTGACTGACCTCATAGCAGTGCCAACCTATTATTGTGTGACTTACTGAATCTGCAACTGTTCAAGCTGCTACTGTGACTGACTAACCAGAAATGTCCAGTTCTTGACAAAAATTAGCGCACTGTCACACAAACTTTCTGCTCAGCCAGTACGCAATTCATCTCCAAGCACTGTATGATTGACGAGTGGAGATACCTGTTAGGAGCAATTGTCAATCCAGTTTTGCATGTCAGAGTGTATGTGTTTGAGAGATTCAAAGCCTGGTGTTATGCAACCCAAGTCTGGAGGAGGACTTTACCTGCTGCAGGTGCATGTTGGGAAATAATAATGTAAAATAGAATGGGCTAGACTTTGTGAGGAGCAAGCTTCCAATTTCCCAATGTACCCATTTCTGTTTGGTGAAGCTTTCTTCTGTAAGTCCCATTCATAAAAATGTCCCTACTATTTTCTGTAATGCAGGATCAGAATTATTCATATGAAGTATCAATTATTTACGTCATCCTCCTGGATCACAGGCCAGCTCCAGGCTGGTTTCTGTATTCAGTTTGATAAATATATAACTTATGAAGAGGAGGAGGGATTGGAACCTGACACTACACAGTGCCTATCATGGCTAAATGGTAATACAATCACGTTGGAGTCAGAGTTCAAGCCCTGCTCAAAAGACTTGAGAGCGAGACTTCGGCTGACACAACTGGCACTTTTGATCTGCTAGGTGAACGTGAGGATTGCAGATGCTGGGGATCAGAGGCATGATTAGAGTGGTGCTGGAAAAGCACAGCAGGTCAGGCAGCATCCGAGGAGCAGGAAAATCATTCCTGCTCATTCCTGACGAAGGGCTTTGCCTGAAACGTCGATTCTCCTGCTCCTCGGATGCTGCCTGACCTGCTGTGCTTTTCCAGCACCACTCTAATCTTGACTGTTGATCTGCTGTCCTTCAGGTGAGATGTCACTTAAACCGAGGCCTGCGCTACCTTCAGAAGCGTAGTGAAGTTCTCCAGATTATCCTAGCTATATTTAACCTTGAGGGAAAAAGTGAGGACTGCAGATGCTAGAGATCAGAGGCATGATTAGAGTGGTGCTGGAAAAGTACAGCAGGTCAGGCAGCATCTGAGGAGCAGGAAAATCATTCCTGCTCATTCCTGATGAAGGGCTTTGCCCGAAACGTCGATTCTCCTGCTCCTTGGATGCTGCCTGACCTGCTGCGCTTTTCCAGCAACACATTTTCAGCTCTACATTTAACCTACGTCTGACATCTCCCCTAAACCTTCCTCCAATCACCTTAAAATGATGCACCCTCGTGATGGCCATTTTCACCCTGGGCAAAATGACCCTGGCTATCCACTCTATTTATGCCTCTCTTCGTCTAGTATACCTCTATCAAATCACCTCTCATCCTCTGTACTCCAATGAGAAAAGCCCTACCTCCATCAACCTTACTTCAGAAGACATGCCTTCCAGTCCAGGCAGCGTCCTGGTAAATCTCCTCTACACATTCTCTGAAGCTTCCATATCCCCTGGTTGCCTATAATGAGACGACCAGAACCGATCACAGTCTTTCAAGTGTGGTCTAACCAGGGCTCTATAGAGCTGCAGCGTAACCTTGCGGTTCTTAAACTCACTCCCACTGCTAATGAAAGCCAACACACTGTATTGCCTTCTTAATAACTCTTAAACCCAGGTGGCAATTCTGAAGGATCTATGGCCGTGGACCTCAAGATCCCTCTATTCTTCCACACTGCCAAGAATCTTGCCTTTAACCCAGTATACTACATTCAAATTCAACCTTCCAAAGTGAATTACTTCACACTTTCCCAGGTTGAACTCCATCTACCACTTATCAGCCCAATTCTACATCCTGTCAATGTCCCATTGCAACGTACAACAGCCCTCCACACTGTCCACCACTCCACCAACCTTTATGTCATCGCCAAATTTACTAACCCACTCTTCCACTTCCTCATTCAAGTCATTTATAAGAATCACAAGAAAACAGAGGTCACAGAACTGATCTCTGCTGAACACCACTGGTCACCTGGATCCAAACTGAATACTTTCCATCTACCACCACCCTCTATTTTCTATGGGCCAGCCAATTCTGTATCTAGACAGCCAGATTTCCCTGTATCTTGTGCCTCCTTACTTTCTGAATGAGCCTACCATGGGGAACCTTATCAAATGCCATGCTAAAAGCCATGTACACCACATCCACTGCTATCCACTGTTTTGTCACATCCTTAAATAATTCAGTAAGATTTGTGAGGCATGACCTGCCCCTCCTAAAGCCATGCTGACTAGCTCCAGTCAGGTGAAGGTTTCTCAAGTAATCCTCAATCCTGTCTCTCAAAATCCTCTCCAATAATTTGCCCACCACTGATAGAAGACTGATTGGCCTGTAGTTCCCAGGATTATTCCTATTCCCTTTCTTCAACAAGGGAATAAATTTGCTGCTCTCCAATCATCTGGCAGTACTCCAGTGGATGGAGAAGGATGATTCCACATTCCACACGAGTATGTGACCTTCTCTGAATAACTTTCTGACTGGCACTCACCATTTTAAATTATTGCAGCTCACCTTATGTTTGTGGCATTTCCAGTGACAAGAATCATATCTACACAGGTGGGCTTGTAACTAGTCCTGCTTGAATTTCAAAGGACCAAGCATCCCTATCCAAAAGGGCTGCAATCTGCCTTTTATCAGTGGGGATATTAAGATGTGGGTCACCATTTGTTAAGCCTCCTTTTCCGTAAAGGAGTGAAGTACATGATTTAATTCTGCTGTTCCGCCTGTATCTGATTGATGGCCGCTTTACTCGGAGAACTTTACAAGTAGAAAGTGCTCTTTCCAAATGTAGTTTTTCTGGGTTATTGTTATTTCAATATGCATGGATTCATGAGATGATATCAGGCACACTGCAACAAAAGCATTTCATCCATCAACCTCTTGTTCAATTTATTGACTTTGCTCTATGCTTCCACATCTGACATCCAACGTTTACCAAATACTGTGTGTGCTTATCATGCCAGCTTGGGAGGATAGTGTTGTCAGATCAACAGATTGAGGTAAAATGGGGTATTTTTACAGTCCGCCTTGACCTGGTTGTTGCAGTTTAATAGGAATCTGCAGGGAACCATCTTTTCATTGTGTTGGAAAGTGAGTTAAGCCATTGCTTTCTAAGCAGGAGCTATAGTTGGATAAAGACCATTCCAGCCAGAATAGAAGAGGCTGAAAATCAAATCAGTTTCCCCATGACTGTCTATAAATCTCAGGCATCCCTTCCATGTCAGGATTTTTGCCTGTTCTTCTTCAGGACTCCTCGTTCTTACTGTTCCACGATTTGGCCAATTATTCAGAGACTCTGCTCCATTGTGTTTTTAAATTCCTGTGCATGTGACAGTAACGGCTACGCAAATGTCACTGTCTCTTCAGACAGTAAATGCTGATCTCGATTGATGTTTGTAGGGATGCTATTGAATCATTCATCATGGCAATCGCGCTGTCTAACTTTCCATTGATTTTAATTTTGCCTTGTACAGCTGTCTTGACTGGAAACAATTTGCTCACTCTACCTTGGGTATTTGCAAGGTTTTCAACCTATGGAGCACTATTTTTTGGGAAGAATGTTTCTGCGTCCACGTGTGCAATCCCTGCACTTTGAAGAGAGATTGCAGTTCAGATGTAGAATGGTGAAGCAAACAAAGTAATTTCTACTTACCTTCACATCAGTCTTTAAGTGCTGGGATGTGTATGGTTTGCCATCCACACACATCTCTGGTTGGCAGGGGAGGATGGAGAGGTGAACTTTTATTCATTTGTACCATAAATTGATCTGACCCAATCTGGAGTATTGTTTTGACCTCTGAACGCTGCACTTCAGGAAGAATTAAACTGGTCTTGACAGAGTGCAAGTTCATCAGAATGATGAAGGGCCTCAGAGTTTTGGGGTGCATTGAGCGTGGTTTGTAGATTGAGAAATGACTTGTTTAATCTGATGAAAGGATTTGGCATGGTCGATAAAGAGAAACTGTTTCCTCTGGTGGGCGGCATAGTGGCTCAGTGGTTAGCAGTGCTGCTGCACAGCACCAGGGACCCAGCTTCAATTCCAGCCTTAGGCAACCATGTGTGGAGTTTGCACATTCTTCCCATGTCTGCATGGCTTTCCTCTCAAGGTCTAAAGTTGTGCATATTAGGTGATTGGCCATACTAAATTGCCCTATAGTGTCTAGGCATATTCAGGCTATGGAGATTGGCCATAGTAAATGCCAAGGAAATGGAGGTAGGGGGTGAGTCTGGGTGGGGTGCTCTTTGGAGGGTTGGTACAGATCCGATGGCTAAACAGCCTCTTTCCACACTGCTGGGATTCTATGAAATCAAGAACAAAGGGGCATAAAATGAACATTCAAGCTAAGCCATACTTAAGAAAAATCTTTAGAGGTTGTAGAAATTTGAAGCACTCTCCAAAGTACTCTGCTGGGTCAGTTGAAGCTTTCAAGATTGGGATAGTTATTTTCTCATGGCTTAAGGAGATGTGTAAGGAGGTGCTGAAATGGAGTTGAGGTGGGCTTTTTTCATAATTTAATGGGATGATGGAGCAGGCCCAAGTGGCTGAATTTCTATTCCTACATGAGCAATATATTCTGTGGCCTACATTAGCGAAATTTTGTATTTACTTTGTACAACAATCTGACACAGATTACTGCATACTCTGAAAACAGGTTTAAATTTATAGACATTCATAATGGCTTTGGTCTGAGCCAATTTGGAAAAATCTACAATGTTGTGATTGTTAAAGTTAAGCTACTCATTCTACAGGTATTGAGTACTCTTCAAAAATTCACTTTAACCCCCAACGAATCTGTCAAAGAAAAAGACCCTGTCCACCTTTAATCATGTCCGTGTGTGATGTATTATGTGCTAAAGGACCTTGAATATAGCATCTAAGCTACATACCTCTTAATGTTCGTACACAGCAAGTGCAATTAAGTGTAATAACAACACTGTACTCATGCTTATTCTCATACAGATGTATTTTTGTTCTTTGACTTTTCAGAGCTGAAAAGCCTGCCACATCCTGTACAGGTAAGGATGACAAACTTTTATTGCTTTCTGTGATTCTTTTATCCACCTTTACACAAGACATACAAAATACTGTTAATCATTTTAAATGTCCTGTGCCATTACTGTTATGCTAACAGTGTTTTTTGCAGTAGTCATGTTACCACTGTCCCTTTCCCCATATTGCTGCCAATACTAGTGTGTGCCTCATCTAATGGCAGCAATCCCAATCCATTCTTCACCAAGCTATGCCACTAGCACAGGAATATTGCTTCACTTGATGCATCTGTAAAACCGGAATGTCACAGACATTTGAATATCATTTCCTTTTGTATTGTATCAGTAACAGTGGGAATATCAATTTCCCTGCCATGTCCATTATCCTGATGTAGCACAAACTCTGCAGCATTATATTCGTGAATCACTCACTCTATTGTGTCAGTGTGGTAGGGTGTAATTTATTGCATGGTGCCTGTGATTGAAATTTACGCCATCATGTCAGCAACACTGGACGATCAATTACCCTGCATTGGGAGAAACACTGGAATGTCACCAACACTGGAGTGTTTGTTAGCCAGCACTGTCATCAACTGGAGTTCTGTTTTGTTCAATCACAGAATGTGCCTATCACTGGAAAGACTGGCATTTATTAATCGTTCTTAATTTGACTTGAGATACAATTGGACATAGTTTACAATCTTAGAGTTGCATTTAAACCAGATTGGATATAGTTGACAAATTGCCTTCTCCAAAAGAGATTTGTGAACCAGATGTAATTTTGAAATTAAAAGATCTAATTAAACATGGTAACCATTTCTGAATCAGGGTCACTTGAATTCAAATTCCTTGACTCCTGCTGGGGAATTTGAGCTTGTATCTGTCGATCATTAATCCAAGCTTCTGGAATACTGACTCAATAACGTTCATTACTTTTCTACCATATCCCTGTTCTGTGCCAACACTGACACTAGTGTAGACCTTACCCTGTTGTATACTGAAATGTCATTAATCCCAGAATATCATTCAGTCTGCTATATTGTATACAGTAGACTATCTATTCCCCTTCTCGTCTCTCTAACGCAATTACGATAATGCTGTTTTTTTTTGGTATTGGTGTTCCCACCGTAATGGGTGTAATTTGTTATGCTGTGTCAGTGATTTGTTATATAACTTATCCTGCTACATCAGTAACACTGAAGAATCTGTGGCCATGCTCTGTCTGTGAAGCTATTCATTCACTTGCTATGGGAACAGATCACTTATGCAGTTTGAAGCGCAAGTACAGTACTGCTATTGTGTAAGTAACACTAACAGTGCATTATGCTAGATAAGAGAACTTAATGAAGTATTAAAAGGGGGAGGTGCCTGTGGAAACCACTGAGTCATACACCAGTAATTTCTTTACTGCCTTGGTAGAACTGTTGGTTCTAGGTATCTTAAGCTGATTTTGACAACTACTATGTATATTCCAAGCACTAATTCACTTGTAGTTGCATTAAAATATGCAACACAATTGTTCTTAGAAAAGAGATGTCCTGCCAAAGCTTTCTAACTTGCACTCATCAGGATAAACACAAGAATGTCAAATTTCACACTAATGCCACAACTTGCAATGTAGGAGAAAAGAGTATTGATTGGCTGGCACTGACTCTGGTTGAATTGTTGTCATGGAGAAAGCAACAGGAAACTTGCAGTTGCCTAAGGTTTCAGGCGTTTGAGGAAAGAAGCAAGGTTTGAAATGTTCCTTTTGTTGGCTCTATGCACCAATGTTGCTTTTAGCATACACAAGTAAACCATGTGACAAGCACAATTGTTGATTGGAATTGATTGTTAGTGTGGCTGCTAGCACATTGAAAATTGTTCAGCAAGAGCTGCCCTTTCACAGAATGGCATCTAACTGTGAACATCTTGTTTTGAGTTTTGCAGGTTGAGTAGGCCCTGTATCTAGGAGAAAGTGAGGGCTGCAGATGCTGGAGATCAGAGTTGAGTGCGCGGCGCTGGAAAAGCACAGCAGGTCAGGGGGGCATCCGAGGAGCAGGGAAATTGACATTTTGGGTGTAAGCCCTTCATCAGGAAACCGAAACATCGATTCCCCTGCTCCTCAGATGCTGCCTGACCTGCTGTGCTTTTCCAGCACCACACACTCTACTCTAGGCTCTGTACTGGAGAAAGTGAGGGCTGCAGATGCTGGAGATCAGAGCTGAAAATGTGTTGCTGGAAAAGTGCAGAAGGTCAGGCAGCATCCAAGGAACAGGAGAATCGACGTTTCGGGCATAAGCCGATTCTCCTGTTCCTTGGATGCTGCCTGACCTGCTGCGCTTTTCCAGCAACACATTTTCAGCTCTAGGCTCTGTACTGTCAATTACAGACAATCAAAAGAACATGTTGTTTGATTATATTTGTTTTCTGTGCATTTCACTCCAAAGTTTCATCTGTTCGACATTTGTGGCATCTTTCATAACATGGAGGAAAAATAGGGCAGTGAGTAAAAGGATCAGTTCAGGTTAGCACAAGTCACCGTGAAACGGTTAAAGATACATGCTCACTGCTGTGAAAGAAAGGCATTCCCTTACATCTTAAGATATTCATAACGAATATCACATCTTTGGCTCAGGCGTTCAGTTCTTAACCAGCATCTGAAGTCGATTTCTTTCAGCAGTGCATTCTCATTGCTGTCAGAATTAAGCTAATAACCAAAGAGATATTTCAATTTCTGATTGTCAACTCTCAGAATTGGGAATGGAATTTTCAGCAAATATCAAGGTCCTCTCTCAAATACCTGAAAAACCCTGCTAAGAATTGATATTCCTTACTCTAAAGATTCATCAATTTCAATCGTAAATATATTCAATAATTGAGCATCAGAACCCTGTGAGATAGATAATTCCAAAGATGCACCATTGTTTGCAAAAAGACATTTCTATTCATCTCAGTCCTTTGTGATAAAAAGTTGTTCTACCTTTTGCATTCAAAGTGAATTTCCTCATTCTTCCTGATAATATGTTCCATCTGTTATCTGAGTCTCCACTTACATAAACTCTTTATATCTCTTTCTAGTCTATTTGCAGAGAGGCCTCTGTGTCCAGGTGTATAGATCCTTGAAAGTTGCCACCCAAGTTGATAGGGTTGTTAAGAAGGCATACGGTGTGTTAGCTTTTATTGGTAGAGGGATTGAGTTTCAGTATCATGAGATCATGCTGCAGCTGTACAAAGCTCTGGTGTGGCTGCACTTGGAGTATTACGTACAGTTCTGGTCACCGCATTATAGGAAGGATGTGGAAGCTTTGGAAAGGGTTCAGAGGAGATTTACTGGGATGTTGCCTGGTATGGAGGGAAGGTCTTACAAGAAAAGGCTGAAGGACTTGAGGCTGTTTTTGTTAGAGAGAGGAAGGTTGAGAGGTGACTTAATTGAGAGAAATCAGATAAACGGCAGGTTAGATAGGTTGGACAGTGAAAGCCTTAATCCTCTGATGGCTAGCATGAGGGGACATAACTTTAAATTGAAGGGTGATAAATATAGGACAGATGTCAGAAGTAGTTTCTTTACTCTGAGAGTCTCAGGGGCATGGAACGCACTGTCTCCAACAGTCGTAGACTTGTCAGCTTTACAGTCATGTAAATAGTCGTTGGGTAGGCAAGTGGACAAGAATGGAATAGTGTAGGTTAGATGGGCTTCAGATTGGTTCCACAGGTCAACGCAACGTTGAAGGCTGAAGGGCCTGTACTGCGCTGTAATGTTCTATGTTATATGTATTTTCCTTACAATTTATATTCTCACCTACTTTTGCGTCAACAGCAAACTTAGGTATGATGCTCTTGGTCTCTTTATCTCAGTCATCAATATAGATTGTAAATAGCTGATCCATGTAGCACTGTATTTATTACAGCCAGTTAATTAGAAAATACCCCATTTATCCCAACTGTCTGCTTTTTCCTTAAATAATCTTCCATTCATGCTAATATATTGCCACCATCCCCATGAAGCCTTATGCTGCATATTAGCTTCTTGTGTGGCACCTTACAAAACAACTTTTTGAAGTGTAAGTGTGTTTACTGGTTCCCCTTTATCTACTCTACCAGCTACCACCTCAAAAAATGCAATATTTGTCAATCACAATTTCCCTTTGTACCTGCATGTTGACTCTGTCTAATTATATTATGATTTTTCTGTTATTGTTAAGAGTTTCTTAATGATAGACTCTAGCACTTACCCAGCCTAAACTGGTCTATAATTTTCTGTTTTTACCCTCCTTTCTTTGTTGTACAATTGCAAACTTCCAATCCTCAGAATGTACAAATTTATAGAAAATTTTGGAAAACCATATCTCGTGCATAGTTTTCAGAAATCTGGAATGTAGATCTTAAAATCCCAGGGGTTTTATCTCCCTTCGTCCCTTAAGTAAAAAATTAAAGAAATTTACTTTTTTTGCTTACTTTAATTGAACACATTTTATTTATTCATTCAAAGGATGTGGACATTGTGGACATTATTGCCCAGGCCAGCATTTATTGTCCATTCTAGTTGCCCTGCAAAAGGTGCTGATGAGCTGCCTTCTTGAACCACTGCAGTGCTAGTAGGGTGGGGATACCCATAGTGTTGTGAGGAAGGGAGTTCCCGAATTTTGATGTGGCAGTATAGTTCCAAGTCAGATTGTACTCCTATGCATACGCTTCTCTTTTCCTTCTCGGTAGTAGGTCACAGTAGTTGAAGGTGTTGTCTCAGCAGCCTTGGTGCACTGTTGCATCTTGTGGATAGTACACACTGCTGTTACTGTGGTGGGGAAAATGAATGGTAAAGGCGCTGGATAGGTTGCCAATCAATTGACTGTTTTGTCCTGGATAATGTTAAGCTTCTTGGGTGTTGTTGGGGCTGCACCTATCCAAGCAAGTGGATAGTATTCCATCACAATCTTGATTTGTGCCTTGTGATGGTGGATAGGGTTTGTAAAGTCAGTAGGTGAATTACTACTGCAGAATTTCTAGCCTCTAACCTGCACTTTTAATCACAATATTTATATTGTTGATCCATTTCAGTTTCTGATGATCCTTAGCATGTTGCTAGTAGGGACTTCTTAGATTGTTGGCGATGGTTATTGCCTGACGTTTGTGTGATGCAAATCTTACTTGTCACTTGTCAGTCCAAGCCTAAGTATACCCTAGAATTTACTCCATGTAGGAATAGATTCCTTCAGTATCCGAGGAGTTGCAAATGATGCTAAAGATTATGCAACCATTAGCAAACACCCCCACCTCATGATAGAGGGAAGGTCATTGATGAAACAATTGAAGAAGGACACTATCCTGAGGAACTCCTATAGAGATGTCCTGAGCTGAGATGACAAGCACAAGCCTCTATGCCAGGCATGACTGCACCAGCAGAGAGATTCCCCTGAATCCCATCCACTCCAGTCTTGCTAGGGTTCTTTGATGGCACATTTAGTTAAATGTGGCCTTGATGTTAAGGGCAGTCACTCTAACCTCAGCTCTTTTTGTTCATGTTTCAACTTCAGTACTGCACTGAAGTGTTAGCCTTGATGTGGTGCTCACGTCCTGGAGTGGAACTTGAACTCACAGCATTTTCATTCAGAACCAAGACTACGCACTGTACCAAAAGCAAGTAATAAATGTATGCCTGTGAGCCGCATCATATTATCGGAGCACCAGTGTGCTGCTGTGTTTGAATTCTCTTTGTAAATTAGTATATTAAAAAGTGAATTTAAAGAAGTGACTAAAACAGGTGCTTCAAATGTAACTTTCTGCATCAGTTCAATCCCACAATCTCCTGACTGGGTCTTATTGCTTTGCTCAGACCTATCAGTCTGTCAGCTCCCATCACACACATGGGCATGGCAGGATTGTCAGACATCAGTAGTTACAGGCAGTGAGCGATTTGTCAGCCTCTAGCAGGATTTTGACAGGTTCTGGACAAGCGTAGCTCAGTTGAATGATTGCCAAGTGCATCAGCGATTGACAGTATAATTAGCGTTCTTTCTTCTTAGCCTGCACCTAATTGTGCAGGAGCTTGAGCAAAGTAATCAATTCCAGGTAACTCTGGCAAGAACAGAAGTGCACTGAACCCTGTGATACAGTTTGAGGGAGGGAGGGAACTATGTGATATTTCTTAAGGCAAAACTGTGAAACTTGAATGATGAACTATGATTGTCAAATTGGTGACGTGTAGCATATGTATCCACGCTGCTCATTACAATTTTAATTTAGCAATTTGATTCTAAAATGCTTTCCTAAAATTTCTGATACGCAGTTTCCACATCCACACTTTTTGCATATTGTAGCACCTCTAATGTGACAGAAATAAACTCTATTGCCTTCACACGAAGACTTGAGGAGAAAATGAACACCCATTCAAAAACAGGTGAAAGGTTTAATGAAAGCGATTGATCTTACGAACAATGTTAGAGGAGCAAGTGAGAACTGGAACAATTTGGAGGGGAATTGTGTGAGGTGGGTTTTTGCCAAAATATCTTGAGAGTAAGGTTGGCTAGGCATGAGCAGAACCAACTTCACGGAACCACTGAGCTGGACAATTTAGAATGTCCTCATTCATCGCACCGATGTTGTCAAAGTCTGTTGAGAAACTGAGAAAGCTATTAAAGTGCCATGACAAGGGAGGGGATCTGATTGGTAGGAAATCACAAAAAGGATGTGCAGGAACTGGGGAAACAACTCCACCATGTATTGTCAGAAGGACACAAAGATCAAAGAAAGGGTGAGTCTTTTAAGGAGAGGCTGATATTGGCACTTCACGATTACTTTGCAACATCATTTGTGGTACATGTGCATTATGTATTGACTGTGCTGCAAGAACTGGAGTAATTGAAGATGGAGAACAATGGGATAGTAACCATTTTCCTCAGGACAAGTCATGGAGTCAGTGAGATACCTTTTGAGCATATAAACAGCTGTAGAAGTATCCAAAGGCTGTACATTGAGACTTTGAAAGTGTAATAATGAGTGATTTGGGGCAGAGGTTTTTTTTTCTAAATACTGGCTTGGAGGGAAGTGCAGTTTGTAGTGTGCTAAAGGTAGTAAGAAAACCAGGAAATGTTTGGAGGTGTCATTCCTAGAATGGACAGACACAGACACCAAGAAGCATCTAGTTTGCCTTCTAGCATCTTGATTATGGGCTGATAAGGGTACTCAATCTCTTGTCAGTTAGTTGACCATACACTCTGCCTTGATGCAGCAATAAAACTGTGGTGGTCAGCTTGAGGAGCTATCAAACATGTTTGTTTTTCCTCCTAAATGTGCTATACCTACCAGATGGTATAATACAAAATACTCATAACTTCATCCCAAACCATTGGCTGTGGAGTCTCAAGTGCTCAATGAGGTATTTGTGGGTCAGAGAATTATGTGAACAAAGAGATTTGAGGAATACAGGAAAACTAAACAAGCAGAAAGGAAGTGGAGATTGAAGTGGTTGAGGGTATGGAGTCACACAGTTAAGAACCTGAGGGAGGAAATTTAGGGAGAACCTTAGGAATGGGGGAGAGTAGACAGGCATTGGAAAGGAGAAGTGAGGGTATGGAATCATTTGAAGTGATAAACAGAAAGGAGTAACTGAAAGAATGAGAAAAGAGCAGCCAGTACATAAAGACTTGGGTACAAAGTGATTCCAGCCATGGATCAGATTTTTCAATAGTGTCTTTACCTGAGAGTCAAGTTTCTATCAATGTTCGAGTGTCAAAACCGTTATTGCTACAAAGTGGTGGGTGCTAAAGGCTTTGTTCACAGGTGAACAGACATTCTGAAGGGAAAAGCATGGTGTTCTCCAAGCCACACTTCACCCCTACATGGACCATATGTTGCCATTCCTTAATGGTCATTGGGCCAAAATCCAAGAACATCCTCTGTAATCGCACTGGGGAAGCCTGGTACCACACTATCTGCAGTGGGTTTCTCAAGGTTAGCTAGGATTAGGTAATAAATGGCAGCCTTGCCAGTGGTGTACATATCCTTAAAAAAAAAATTTAAAATAGAAAGGCAAAGTGAATGTATCTGATTTGTTGGCAGTACATGGAGGTGGTGGTGAGAGTAGGTAAAAGGATAGGGAGGATGTTAATAATACTAGCACTCATTGAGTAAAGGAGAGGTACTGAGAGTGGTTATGGACTTACTTTATGAGCATCCAAACCTACAAAAGTGTCAGGTGTGTAGAAAGGCTGAGAAGTAGTGTTGAAAAGGCCAAGGATGTTTGGTGGGAGTGGTGCGTGCATCAAAGCAGGGAGCCCATGGTGATGGGTTCGGTGTCAATCCACTATGCCCGGGTTGGAGAGGCATACAGGGCCCCTCTACTCTGGTCAAGATCAGGTGTCGGATTATTGTGCCCAGGTCAGCAGCGGAGCCTGATGTGCCCAGGTCAAGGGAAGACCCTGATGTACCTGGGTCAGGGGCAGGCACTGATGTGCCTGGGTCAGGTATGGTGCCCAGGGCAGGGATAGGATCACCACTGTCCCCCACCTCGGCAATTTGCTGCACCAGGCCTCATGATTTCTGTCTCTGTCCCTTGTTGATAGATTGGGCGAGAAGTTAGCATGGGGTCAAGTATCCATAAGAGGGAAAGAGCTGACAGGTGTGGGAAGACCCAATGGTCCGAGAGGGGACTGAGAGAAATGAATCATCTCCAAATAGTAATTATTTATGTTGGACCAAGTCATAGAGTCATGGAGATGTACAGCAAGGAAACAGACCCTTCAGTCCAACATAGTAGGTGCCAGTCCACTGCTCCATCATGGGACTTGGTAGCCAGCAATCCATCTTCACAGCCACCACAAATCCGGTTTTCATTCACTGTCAGTGTGCACTCTTTCCACATGAGTTACTGTTCAGAGGTTGAACAAAGGATCTTTTCTCATTTCCAGGTTACTGAGCATTATTTCAGTGACCATCTGCTATTCCATTTGATAACTGTTAACTAACATAAGCTATAATTACACCTGATAGATTCTTGACCAACACCATGGCCTGTACCCAATTTGTGTGTCAGCCAACAGGGGAATTTAATGAAGTTTAATGCATGGTAGGCTGCAAAGATTTATAAGTTTCCATTATGTGGGAAGGAAGTAATGGAAAATAAGTTACTGATTAACATCAGTTGAATAACTCTCCAGTCATCTGCAACATTTATTGGTTGATGGATTACAGAGTTGTCACCCTGTCTTATTCACACAGCAGGAAGATGAGTTTTGCACGTTAATGTTATGTGGGATGCTTTTAGTGCTGTATTCCTAATATATGACCGCAAACTGCCCCTATTGCCAGTGACAAGACCTATAATCAGTGTACTTTACCATAGTATTACACAGCTTAAAGCACTCCCTCTGCAGAGACAGCCCCTGTTAGCGTGGAGAAGATGTATAATTATGCCGCTGAGGAGTTTTTCCTTCAAGGCTCATGAAATTACATGTGAAGATGCCGCACCCCGTTTCACTTCGTTTCGGGAACAGAATACATTCTAGTGACAATGCTGGAGTAGAATGGTTTGCTGTTACTCTTACATAGAGGAAAGGATAATAATGTATTAGCGATGTGTAAGATTTGTGCCTTGAATTGATTCTTAATGCAATGATACCAAATAACAGTTCAGACCAGGAGAGCTCTGAAGGTAAGTTCGTACAAGATTACAGCAACTGACTAAACCCTTTAATATTTCTTCTTTAGTAATATAACTTCAGTGCCTCTCTCCACTGTGTCATACAGCTTACCCCGCAAAAAGAGTAAAATTCATCCTACACTGTTACTGAGCCTTAACTAGCCACAAGGAGACAGGCAAAAGAATCCTGTGGTGACTCACTCCCTTTAACTTCCATCTGGAAAAAGGTCAGCTTAGGCTGAGATAGTATGGCTGTTTTAGTCTGCCCCAAACTCAACAGATCACCAAATCGGTGGAAGATCTAGACAAAAACCTCTCACGTTGTCTGGGCAATCCATGACCTGTGACATTAACTTTGATCAGTTCTTTTCTCTATGGGCTAAGTAATTTTGAACATGAAATAATGCTAACGATGTTGACCAATGTCACTAAAGCAGGTTATCTCATAATTTGTCTCCTTGCTGTTTTGGTGAGCTTGCTGTGCAACAATCAACAGCTCTGTTTACTTCAGCATCACACGTATCAGTCTTCAGCCAATTTGATTCATTCCACGTGATTTCAAGAAATGGTTGGAGGCACTGGATGCTGCAAAGGCTATGGGGCTTGACGACACACCAGTAATAGTACTGAAAACTTGTGCTCCACATCTTGCCTCTCACCTTCCAAGTTCTCCCAGTACAGTTACAACACTAGCATCTACCACTATGTATGGACAAATCCAGCCCATGCAATTAACATCCCATCTACCAACTTTTTACCATTAGTAAAGCGATGGAGGGTATCATCAACAGTGCTAACAAGCAACAATTGCTCAGCAATCACCTGCTCAGTGACGCCCAGTTTGGGTTCCTCCAGGGCCACTCAGCTCCTGACCTCATTACAGCCTTGGTTCAAACATGGACAAAAGAATTGAATTCCAGAGGCAAGGTGAGAGTGACAGCCCTTGACATCAAGGCTGCATTTGACTGAGTGTGACATCAAGTAGCCGGAGCAAAACTGGAGTCAATGGGCATTGGAGCATACTCCACGCTGATTGGAATCGTAGGAAGATGGTTGTGGAAGATCGTTGCAGGAGTTCATCAGGGCAATGTCCTAGGCCCAGCCTCCTTCAGCTGTTTCATCAAAGACCATCCCTCCATCATAACATGAGAAGTGGGGTTCTTCGCCAATGATTGCACAATAAGACCATAAGACATAGGAGTGGAAGTAAGGCCATTCAGCTCATCGAGCCCACTTTGCCATTTAATCATGACTGATGGGCATTTCAATTCCACTTACCCACACTCTGTCTTAGCCCTTAATTCCTTGTGAAATCAAGAATTTATCAATCTCTGCCTTGCAGACATTTAATGTCCCGGCCTCTACTGCACTCTGTGGCATAGAATTCCACAGACCCACCACTCTCTGG
The DNA here is from genome assembly GCF_004010195.1 of Chiloscyllium plagiosum. Classification (NCBI taxonomy): domain Eukaryota; kingdom Metazoa; phylum Chordata; class Chondrichthyes; order Orectolobiformes; family Hemiscylliidae; genus Chiloscyllium; species Chiloscyllium plagiosum. The sequence goes on from NC_057725.1 coordinate 59,340,340, forward strand.
CTGAAGAAATGTCTCCTCATTTCCATTCTAAATTGACTCCATGTAATTCTAAGGCTGTGACCACAGGTCCTAGATTCCCTGCCTGACTGAAACAACTCCCAGCGTCCACCTTTTCTAAACCATGCATTATCTTGTAAGTTTCTATTAGATCTCCCCTCAACCTTCTAAACTCTAATGGATATAATCCCAGGATCCTCAGCCATTCATCATATGTTAGGCCGATCATTCCAGGGATCATCTGTGTGAATCTCCGCTGGACATGCTTCAGTGCCAGTATGTCCTTCCTAAGGTGTGAGGCCCAAAATTGAATACAGTATTCTAAATGGGGCCTAACTAGAGCTTTATAAAGTCTCAAAAGCACATCGCTGCTTTTATATTCCAAACCTGGAGATAAATAACAACATTACATTTGCTTTGTTAATCACGGACTCAACCTGCAAGTTAACCTTTAGAGAATCCTGGACTAGCATTTCCAGATCCCTTTGTACTTTGGCTTTATGAATTTTCTCACCGTTTAGAAAATAGTCCGTCCCTGTATTCTTTTTTTCCAAAGTGCAAGATCTCGCATTTACTCACTTTGAATTTCATCAGCCATTTCCTGGACCATTCTCCTAAACTGTCTAAATCTTTCTGTAGCCTCCCCACCTCCTCAGTACTACCTGCCTGTCCACCTAACTTTGTATTATCATAAACTTCACCAGAATGCCCCCAGTCCTTTCATCCAGATCATTAATATATAATGTGAACAGCTGCGGCCCCAACACTGAACCCTGCGGGACACCACGTGCCACCGGCTGCCATTCCGAGAAAGAACCTTTTATCCCAACTCTCTGCCTTCCATCAGACAGCCAATCCTTAATCCATGCCAGTAGTTCACCTCGAACATCATGGGCCCTCACCTTAGTCAGCAGTCTCCCATGAGGCACCTTATCAAAGGACCTTTGGAAGTCTAGATAGATAACATCCACTGGGTTCCCCTGGTCTAAATGACTTGTTACCTCTTCAAAGAATTCTGCAGGTTTGTCAGGCATGACCTCCCCTTACTAAATCCATGTGGAATTGTTCTAATTCGACCCTGCACTTCCAAGAATTTAGAAATCTCATCCTTAATGATGAATTCTAGAATTTTACCAACAACCGAGATTAGACTAATCGGCCTATAACTTTCCATCTTTTGTCTTTATCCTTTCTTGCACAATATTGAGCATCATTCATGACTCTTCAAATACTGAAGCAGTCCATGTTCAAATGCAATAAGATCTGGACAGTATCCAGGCTTGGGCTGATAAATGGCTCTAACAACATTCAAGAAGCTTGACACCATCCAGGACAAAGCAGTCTGCTTGATTGGCACCACATTCACAGGCAACCACTCCCTTCACCACCAATACCCACCAGCGACAGTGTTTACCATATACAAAATGCACTGCAGAAATTCACAGAAGATCCTTCGACAGCATCTTCCAAATCCACAACCATTTCCATCTAGAAGGACAAGGGCAGCAGATCCCTGCAAGTTCCAATCCAAGCCACTCATCATCCTGACATGGAAATATAGAACATAGAACAGTACAGTACAGAACAGGCCCTCAACCCTTGATGTTGTGCTGACCTTTTATCCTGCTCTAAGATCGGACTAACTTGCATATCCTTCCTTGTACTAACTTCCATGTGCCTATCCAAGAGCTGTCCCTATGTGCCTATGTATCTGACTCTACTACCATTGCTGGTAGTGCAGTCTATGCACTGACCACTCTGTGTAAAGAACCTATCTCTGACATTTCCCCTAAACTTTCAATTACCTTAAAATAATGCCCCCTTGTGATAGCCATTTCCACCCTGGGAAAAAGTCTCTGGGTATCCACTCTATCTATGCCTCATCATCTTGTACACCTCTATCAGGTCACCTCTCCTCCTTCACTCCAATGAGAAAAGCCCTAGCTTCTTCAACCTTTCTTCACAAGACATGCCCTCCAGTCCAGGTAGCATCCTGGTAAATCTCCTCTACACCCTCTCTAAAGCTTCCACATCCTTCCTAAGTGTGGTCTAACCAGGGCTCTATAGAGCTGCAGCATAACCTCGCATGAACTCAATCCCCCGCTAATGAAAACCAACATATCGTATGCCCTCTTAACAGCCCTCTCACTTGGTTGGCAACTTTGAGGAATCTATGGACATTTACCTCAAGATCCCTCTGTTCCTCCTTCACACAGCCAGTCTACATATCGCCATTCCTTCACTGTTACAAGATCAAAATTCTGGAATTCCCTCCCTAGTGGCAATACAAGGCTACACACAGCATATAGACTACAGTGGTTCAAGAAGGCAGCTCACCACCAGCTTCTCAAGGGCAACTAGGGACGGGACAATTAATGTCAACCAACCAGTGATGCCAACATCAAACAAATGAATAAAAACAATAGCAGCTACATTCTTAAAAAATCTTTCATTAACCTTGAAGTTTCTTTAGAAACCCCTGATTTATGGTAGGCTATAAAGAAATGCAAGTCTCTCTTTCTGTTCTGAAAACAAAAAGTGCTGGAAATATTCATTGATATCACAACATCAGTGCAGAGGAAGACTTGCTTTTTCAGGTCAAGTTGACCTTTCATTTGAACCCTCACCCTCAGAGATTTTGAATAAAGGTTATCTCGAACTGCGATATTAACAGCTGGGCATTTGCTGCATTTTGTTTCTGTTCTGACTGATTCCAATTCATGAAAAATATAAGGCTTTAATTTATCTTTTTGAAAACATAGCTTCATTAATGCAATGTTTGTGGGCTTTTTGTTTCGTTTTGTTCAGTATTCACCTTTTGGCAGTTTGTTGAGAGAAATATTTTGAAGCTACAAAATGTTTTGTTGTGTAAGTGATCACGATGCCCTGATCCTGGCTATAGTGCAGCTTTTTGGTAATGTGCTTTTAAAATCAAATCAAACTGTGTGCACACACATCTTTCACTGTAGACTAGCCTGATGTACAGCTTCCAGCTGAGCAACCAAAGCTGAACATGAGCTGAAAGTCTCCCAGAGGAACAGATAATAGGCATTACTTTCTAATCCACAGGGACTCCCATCAAAGAGCACAAAGCGACTGACAGAAAGCTTCAAAGGCTGCCAAAAATAAAGCGAATTATCAGTGACGTGTTTATTCAGAACTCCACATATCACACAGTATGAAAACTGGTAATGGCCGTATTCATGCCATAGACACGGGAATGCATTCATTCTGAATAAGCTTGGTAATATTTCAACTTCTAGAATATAAGCCTGAGGAATGTCCAATGTGACTTTACAGGGCCCTTGGGTCCCATATGACAAAAGCAGTAAAGCTTAAATTCTGCATCATTGTTCAGCCCCAGAGCTCAGGACTTTGATTGCATTATATCAGAGATTTTTCCTGACCTTCAAATTTAAGTATGAAACTTGTGCAGCAGTCCAAACATGCTGCAGGTATAACGAGTAAATTTCAATGTGATGGTGCAATGACAGAAATGAAGCATTTCCAATATGATGGATTATTTGTTGGATTCATTCTTACTGGTTCCCATGTCTAACTGTTCAAGCTGAGGAGAGTACATATTAACTGCCTGTTACGTATGGATGAGGAAGGACAGCACTTTGACTGGGACAACACATCCTTCCTAGGATAAGCCAAACAGAGAGAAGCATGAGAATTCCTAGAAGCATGGCATTCCAACCAGAACTCTATCAACAAACACATCGAGTTAGACCCCATCTACCACCCCCTGACAAAAAGAACAGGAAATGGCATCACCATAGGAAATGATGTCACCACAGGAAATGACATTGCCAACCCAAACACATTTGAATTTGAATTTAATTTATTGTCACGTGTACAAAGGCAAAGTGAAAAGCTTTGTTTTGCGAGCAATACAGGCAGATCAGAGGTAAGTAGCATACGTAAGCAAATAATAGGTAAACAGCAGCAGGTACAGGCAAATGCTAACAGTTTGAGAGTCCATTCAGTATTCGAACAACAGTAGGGTAGAAACTGTTTCGAAACCGGATAGTTCTGTACCTTCTCCCTGATGGTAGATGTTGTAGAAAAGCATTTCCAGGGTGGGATGGATCTTTAAGAATGCTGGTGGCCTTTCCTTGACAGCGGGCCCGGTAAATGGATTCTGTAGATGGGAGGTTGGCCTTTGTGATTGTCCAAGCCAAGTTCACCACTCTCTGTAACCGTCTCTGATCATGATTGGTAGAGTTACCATACCAGGTAATGATACATCCAGACAGAATGCTCTTCAAGGCGCACCTATAAAAGTTGGCAAGAGTATTCGCCGTCATGTCAAATTTTCTCAGCTTCCTGAGGCAGAAGAGATGTTGTTGGGCCTTTGTAACCAGTCCGTCCACATGAAGAGTCCAAGGAAGCTTGTTGACCACTCCCATGAGCTTGACACTCTCCACTTGTTCCACCTCTGTGCTGTTAATGTGTAGGGGGGCATGAGTAACATCCCGCTGAAAGTCATTAATCAGGTTCCATGGTTTTTCCGGAATTTAGAGCTGGGTTGTTTTCAGTACATCATTTTTCCAGGTCTTCCACCTCCTGTCTGTAGTCTGTTTCGTCACCATCTGAGATTTGACCGACTATGGTGGTGTCATCAGTGAACTTGTAAATGACATTAGTCTGGTATTTGGTGACACAGTCATGGATATGCAGTGAGTACAGTAGGGGGCTGAGTATGCACCCCTGGGGGGGGGTTCCAATGTTGAATGTTAGTGATGATGAAATATTGTCCCCGGTCTTCACTGATTGTGGCCTGTTGGTCAGGAAACTGAGGATCCAGTTGAGGCGAGTGGGGCTTAGTCTGAGATCACTAAGTTTAGTAATCGGTCTCGATAGGATAACAGTGTCGAACACTGAACTGTACTCAATGAGTCGGATTCTTATGCAGCTGTTCTTGGTGTCAAGATGTTCTAGGGAGGAGTGAAGGGCAAGTGACATGGCATCAGACGTGGATCTGTTGGTCCAATAGGCAATTTGGAGTGGGTCAAGAGTAGTGGGGAGGCTGGATTTGATTAATGCCATGACCAGCCTTTCAAAGCACTTCATGACCATCGACGTTAGGGCCACTGGGCAGTAATCATTGAGACATTCTACATGAGCCTTCTTCGGCACAGGGATGATGTTGGCCCTCTTGAAACAGGCAGGGACAGTGGCCTGCTGCAGGGAGAGGTTGACGATATCCGAGAAGACCTCTGCCAGTTGATCTGTGCATGCTCTGAGTGCACGGCCTGGTACTCTATCTGGTCCCATCGCTTTTCTTAGATTCAAATGAAGGAAAACTACTCTGACCTCTGATGCAGTGGCTGATGGGATAGGTTCATCAGGATTTGTCGGAATAGGTGTTACCTGTCCGCTGAAAGTCTGCTCAAAGCGAACATAGATGCGTTGAGATGATCTGGGAGTGATGTGTCATCGTCTGCTATCTTGCACTGTCTCTTTAGAACTTGTGATGTCATTCAGTCCTTGCCATAATCGTCGGGTGTCTGTCTGGGTCTTTATTTTGGATCGTTATTGGTCCTTGGCTGTCTTAATGGCTCTGCGAATGTCAGACTTGGATTCCTTATATTTGAACTGGTCGACTGATCTGAAGGCCTCACACGCAAATAGAAAGCAGGCTATACCACCGGTGCTTCATCCAGAGGCTCACTGAAGATGTTACCTAGTACAGAGTGCAGGAAATCCTCAAGGACGAAGGTGAAGAGCCAGAGGTGGTGGTACATGTCGGCACAAATGATGTCGGGAAGAAGAGGAGGAACATACTACAGCGGGACTTCAGAGAACTAGGAAGAAGGCTGAAAAGCAGGACGTCCAGGGTGGTTATCTCCGGTTTGCTTCAAGTTCCTCGGGCTGGTGATGACAGAAACAGGGAGAT
>NC_057725.1:59349373-59354862 GCF_004010195.1 Chiloscyllium plagiosum
TGGAGCGACTGGGCTTGCATACCCTTGAGTTTAGAAGACTGAGAGGGGATCTGATTGAGACATATAAGATTATTAAAGGATTGGACACTCTGGAGGCAGGAAACATGTTTCCGCTGATGGGTGAATGCCAAACCAAAGGACACATCTTAAAAATACAGGATAGACCATTTAGGACAGAGATGAGGAGACACTTCTTCACCCAGAGAGTGGAGGCTGTGTGGAATGCTCTGCCCCATAGGGCAGTGGAGGCCCAGTCTCTGGATTCATTTAAGGAAGAGTTGGATAGAGCTCTCAAGGATTGTGGAATCAAGGGTTATGGAGATAAGGCAGGAACAGGATACTGATTAAGGATGATCAGCCAAGATCATATTGAATGGTGGTGCAGGCTCGAAGGGCAGAATGGCCTACTCCTGCACCTATTGTCTATTGTATGGTGACAAAACGTCTGAAAATGAACCTTCCAGCTCAGTGAGCAAACCTACATTTAGAACTTCAACCTAAGCTACAAATCCTCTCAAAGCTTGTTAATTCTGGAGCTCTTCTTAAAATAATAATTTTAACATGAAACTTCCATTGTTTGTAGACATGAGTTAGGTTTGTGAGATGGGCTTGTTCCAGATGCTGAAAGATAAAGCTCCCAGGATTGAAAGCAGATGTCAACTTATCTCCAGAAGCAAATTGCTCTGACATTTGGTTTGTATTGCTCTTGAAGTAATGGGCATTATTGTTCAACCATTGGTCCATTGTTCACCATTAGACTGATTGATGGAGCAATTTTGTTCCCAATGGATTCCACATCTGCTATTGGGAAGATCTATCCGATTTGTCTCCGTATTCTTGTAATTTTTTTCCCCTTTCAAGTACTTGTTCAATTTCTTTTTGAAAATTCCTATTAATCTGCCTCTGAATCAAATATGTTCTTCACCCTCGTATCATTCCTCAGGTTTTGCTGTGTGCAGCTGTCACGCATTACATAGTGTGTGTTTTGGGTGATGACATATATCAAGGAACTGTCATGGAAGTATGAAGGCCAAATTGTCATTGGGCCCACTGGTCTCGTGTGAATCTCAAATCCAGAAGTCCACATGAATGTTCTGGGGACAAGTGTTTGAATCTCAACACAGCATCAGGTGAAATTTGAATTCACTTCATAAACACGTCTCAGTAATGGTGACCATGACAACATTCATCTATTGTGACAAAAATAAATCAGCATTATTAACATCCTTTAGGGAAGGAAATCTGCCATCCTTACTTGGTATTGGCTATGTGTGACTCCAGAGCAACACAGCAATGTGGTTGACACTTTACTGTCCTCTGAAGTGGCCAAGCAAGCCACTCGATTCAAGGGCGTATAGAGAGGGACAGCAAATGCTGACCAGCTGGTCAGTGACATTCACAGTCTATGAAGGGATAAAGAGTAAAAAGTCTGTGCTGTTTCCCATCTTGATGGAGGTGAAATGTTGCGGTGATCATTTCACTCCTGGAATTCATACAGTAAAGGCAATGTTCAAAAATCTAGGCCGGGTTCTAATGGGGCAAGGCTGATGATGGTTATCAAACTATGCATAGCATGAGAAATCAAGTTGGGAATCTCCAGACACTCATTTGACTGGAAGGATATGATGCACATTTAATATAATAAGACTGAGCACATTTGGATGCTGGAAATTGGAAACCAAAGCAGAAACTCAGCATGTCTGGCAGCATCTGTGAGGAGAAAACAGAGTTAATATTTTGAGTCCACTGACCCTTCTTTAGAAAAGATGTGAATTTCAGTTCAGTTCTAATTACAGGTTCTGGAGTTCAGCTGACGGTGTAATCACTGGCACTTCTCCGAATGACGTTTTCTGTTTCTTTCTGGCCGTGCCAGTTTTTTGAAGTTTTGAAAGCCAGCAAACTTGGGTATTTTGTTTTGTGTGAGCTTACAGGTCAATGGACTGAGCCCAAACTGAAGAGATTTGGGCCTGCAGAGCTTTGCTGTATGATGCATTGCACTCTCCTTTGAAGAAGAGCATGAAAAATGCCTCTGGTGTCCTGGCAAAAATTTATCCTTAAACTGCATCTTTTCAGCAGTTTAACATCACCTTACTCTTCATCAGACATCGCTGTACACCAATTAGTCACCATAATTTCTAAACATTATGATGCTTTTAGGAACATTCTTTAACTTTAAGATGCTTTGGAATGTCCTGAGGACATAAAAGTGCACTAAATAAATGGTTTTTATCATGAATATGTCATGGCATGACTTACAGTACATTGAGGTGTGAGACTGGGCAAGTAAGACGCTAAGACTAATGGACCAGACGTGAGTTCAAATCCCACCATGGCAGCTGGGAATGTTAATTAAATTCATAATAAATACCAGCTTTCTGTTCTAGGTTTAGTTAGTATCGGTGTTCATGAAACCACAGAGTGTTCTTAAAATGCCACCTGGTTTACTAATATCCACCAGGGAAGAAAATCTGGCAGTCTTTATATGTAACAAAAACAGAAATTGCTAGAAAGATTCAGCAGGTCTGGCAGCATCTTTGGACAGAAATCGGTGTTAACGTTTTAGGTCCAGTGTCCCTTCCTCAGAACCCAGTTATGCTGACCTTTTCCAGCAATTTGTTTTTGTTTCTGGTTTCAAGTCTTCATAGTTCTTTTGTTTTCTTTTATTATTCACCCTTTATATGTTCCCTATATGTGAGTGGGAACAAAAGAAAAGCATGTTTTTGTAACGCCACCTTTTATGATGACTGGATGTGTTTAACAGTCACATGATTACTTTCAAAAATACATTACTATTACAATGCAGGAAATGTGACGACCAAATTGTGCGCAGCAAGCTCCCAAGTAATGTGATTCCAGGTTCACACCAATGTGATTGTCTCTTCATTGCCTTCTGAGTTGAGCCGAGTCGGCCACTCAGCTGACTTCAAAAATAACTATAGGGTACATTCTCAACGGTTATTTTGGTCTTGCCGGTGACACACTCTGCCAGTGAACGAATTTTAGAAAGATTGATGCTTGGGGATTGGGTAAAAAATTAGTCAAACTGTCTTACAGCTTGCAACCTCTGCTTATAAGCTTGTACGTGCAAGCACAGTAAAACCACATGGGATGACTTCATTATGTAAGAGATAGCCCTAACTTCATACAATCTGAGGATGCTTTGATTATGAATTCTAACACAATGTATTAAAGGCCAAAACAGAGCATTCTTCCATTGAGTGTAACGAATTCTGATTGAAGTGCACAGTCATAATTTGAAAATGAGCTGGAGAGAGCAGTAACCTTCTGAAAATATCTCTTACTGCCATTTACTTTCTCTTCCCTCTGTCTTTCCCTCTCTTCCTTTGTGTGTTGTCACACGCTGAATGTGGTGCACTTTTCCCCCATTCCCAGGCCCCACAGCCCAGTCAGGATTCTGCTGTCAAATCCCAGCAGCAATTGGCTGAAAGTGGATTGCAACTGAAGATAAATAGCCTGAAGCTAAACATCTGGTGAAGGAATGGCCATCCGCACAAGCAGCAATGAGTGTGCTTGCCATTTGGAAGAAACTTAAATCGTAAATATGAAGTCTTTTTAACCTTGTCACAGGTCACAGCCACTAGTTCATTTAATGTGTTTGAATAGGTACCACCTTAATAATGAAAACCAGTTAAAGCGGTGGTCACATGACTGTGGCAGGCCACACATTGATTTACAATATCCAAATGCATTTCTCCAAACATTTCTCTTTTTATATTTTCTTCTAAATTATGTGCAATATCATTTGCAAGGCACCCAGCATACATGGTCAGTGATGAAAATTATCATTCCTGAACAGTTTGTTGATTTATGTCTGTTCCACCTTCATCAGTCTCTGCACATGTACTTCTTACAGAGTCTGTAAATTATGCAGGTCTTCTAATAGTATGCAGGCACCTGGTCCTTGGCTGCACATTATTAGGGTAATGTTCCATCAGTGAGGAATGCTGTGTCCATGGCAAGTGCTGTAGTGACAGTTGTTGCTGATCCATTGCCCTTGCTGGGAAATGGTGGTCTTCTGGAACTGATGAACATTTCTGTACTCTGCAGTTGGTAACATCATTTCTTCATCAGCTGTCTGCAATGAAGGAACAGCGTTCCAGTTGTATGCTGTTTCGGTGGTTGCAATGTTGTAGGTAGTCATTTACGTTCATCGCATATGATTGAGGTGCCAACTGCTCAGCACTGGTCTCAATTTGCCACTTGGGCTGATATGTGTTGAGAGTGTTGAATGTTTGCATTCTGACTGGGCATTCCAGTGCTCAGCGTTGGCACCTATTTGACAGTTTTATCAAAACAAAATTTGGCTTTCTGTCCTTTCATCTTGATTTGTACAAGATGCCGTCTTAGGCTATCACTTCATCTCTGTACGTCCAACATTCTCTTATAGCAACAGAATTGACCTTGATTGTTTTGGGGCGTTCTTTCATCACTTCTTAATGTAGCACTTGGAGAGTTGCCTCTCACTCCAGTTACTGGTCTGGCTCCAATAATTTATTGGAGCAGTAGCTTATGTGTAGCATGGCAATAGTTAGTAAACTGGACTCCTTTCACTATAGGATGGCCTTGAATGTGACAGTGCAGGATTTGCTCAATTTCCTTACGATCCTTTTAGGAATTTTCACAGTTGGTTCAAACTTTCCATTTGACTGGGGAGAGCGTGGAGATGACCTGGAATACTGAATTTCCCAAACAATCATGAAGTGACCAAATCCTTCACTTGTTATTGTCACTCATAACATTGTTTTGAACTCCCTAACAACTGAAGTTTACTTGCAGGCATACTATTGGTAGTTGTTGACATCAGCTGATCTAACTCCCGATAGTGAAAAGTAGTCGATAACGAGGAGATAGTCAGTTCCTGTGAACTGTTTACTTCAAACTTCATCCATTATCTGTCTGAGATGATTAGATTACTTACAGTGTGGAAACAGGCCCTTCGACCCAACGAGTCCACACCGACCCTCCAAAGAGCAACCCACCCAGACCCATTCCCCTACATTTACCCATTCACCTAACACTACGGGCAATTTAGTATGGCCAATTCACCTGACCTGCACATCTTTGGACTGTGGGAGGAAACCGGAGCACTCTGAGGAAATCCACGCAGACACAAGGAGAATGTGCAAACTCCACACAGACAGTTGCCTGAGGTGGGAATTGAACCCGGGTCTCTGGCGCTGTGAGGCAGCAGTGCTAACCGCCGTGCCACCCTAAGATGTCATAAGTTTTGAGTTGCTCTTTTACTTGTTCAGCTTGGTCTTCATTACACTGGCTGAGGTGGTCCTTAATCTCATTGCTTACGTTTGAACAGGGCTGGATTTCTCTTGCCTTCCTCAGACTATACTCAGGTAAAGACAATGACCGCAGATGCTGGAAACCAGATTCTGGATTAGTGGTGCTGGAAGAGCACAGCAGTTCAGGCAGCATCCAAGGAGCTTCGAAATCGACGTTTCGGGCAAAAGCCCTTC
>NC_057725.1:59355398-59388662 GCF_004010195.1 Chiloscyllium plagiosum
CATCCCCTCCCCCACTGACCTATTGTACTCTATGCTACTCTCTCCCCACCCCCACCCTCCTCCAGCCTGTCTCTCCACGCTTCAGGCTCACTGCCTTTATTCCTGCTGAAGGGCTTTTGCCCGAAACGTCGATTTCGAAGCTCCTTGGATGCTGCCTGAACTGCTGTGCTCATCCAGCACCACTAATCCAGAATCAGACTATACACAGTTCCTTGAAGATTTGCATGGATGCATTTCAGTTTCACGTTTCCTTCAGGATAATGACTACCGTTTCCTTTGTACAAGATGCCGTCTTAGGCCATCACTTCATCTCTGTATGTCCAACATTCTCTTACAGCAACAGAATCGACCTTGATTAATTTGGGGCGTTCTTTCATCACTTCTTAATGTAGCACTGGGAGAGTTGCCTCTCATCACCATGTCACGTTTGCTTAATTTAAGGAAGACTCTTGTCTTTTAGATTCGCTTTCTCTGTTGGGTTGATGACTTCCAGAACATATTGAGCTGTTGTTTCTTGTAGAATCTGTAAGATTTCACACTTTGTCTCACCTTTCTCATCTTTGACCTTCCGCAGTGCTACTTTCAACAGCATGCCTGCAATGTATGTCGTCTTCCTTTGCCTGTGCGTTGATTCTAAATAACATCTCCATAACAAAGTACTGTTCTTTGCAGATGTTTTGAACAGGTAGAAGTGGTTTGAGGAAGATACTCTGAAGTGGCTTAAGAGTGGACTCTACTTTCACTTTATCTTCCCCAAATCAGTATTGACTAAAATAGTTAAAGTGAAAGCAGATTACAGCAAAGACCAAATGACTGTGACAAGCCACAAATGTTTAATTTACAAATGCATACCTCCGAATAGCCCCATCTCAAGGACACAATATCTGACTCAAAGATACTTGTATCCCTTACTCACAATCCACTCAGTATTCAGAATTTATCCACAGGGTGAGTTTGGTGGCAGAGGGGCATTTGACCTGGCAGCTAGGAAACTCCACCCCTTTTCATTCCATGCACCAATTATGCCAACGGACAGCCTTTCCGCCCCACTGCCAGTTGAGGCCCTTAAAGTGAACAACTAAAGTTCCCTTCACAATGGTGACCTGGCTGCTGAGGGTGCAAGAATGCCTTCATTTTGTTACGTCCTCTCTATATCACTCACTCGCTCTGTCTCTGATCTGAAAGGCAGCTTGCTGATTCATCATTGCTTGCTGATCTCCTGGCTTGGCCCTCCAGCTTTGCTAGCCACCCTGCTGTCTTTAACCTGCCTTAGGGCCACTAACTGGTCAATTTGAGGCAAACCATTCCCCCACACAGTACATTTAACCATGACATTAGGGTCAAGAAACCCACAGGGGAAACTCTGCGCATAGTAAATTTGGTTTGAATAAAATTGTCCTACTCCTGCTTTCTTAACTTTGTTTAAGTACTTCGCCAATCCCCTTTCAGATCCTCTTACAGCATTACAGATTACAGAATTGTTTTTTGACCTATACAAAGGATATTGGTTCCCAGGTATCTGTCATGACACTGTGACAAGATCCTGGAAAATACGCAAAGCAAACATTAGCCCATTGTTTTCTTACTTTACAGTTGCTGTCCCTGTCTCTACCTTGCCCCGTCACATGTAGACTGTCAGCGCTCGCAGCCATTTTACAACGGCTGTGTTTCTTTCGCTTGCTTCCAGACTGTTCCAAAGCTTCCTTGACTGACTGCCACCTTCCACCATCCATAAAACTGAACTCATTAAAACTGCTGCTGCCCGTGTCCAAATTCAGACAGAAGTCCGTTACCTATCGCCACTCTGCTTCCCGTCCTCAATGCCGAAAACTTTTAAATTCTTCTTCTTCTTTCTGATTCCTCCCATGGATTGGAATCTCCAAATTTGTGCAACCCCTTAACTTAATATTTGTGGCATGGTAGTAGTGTCCCTGGGATGGAGGCCCAGGTTCAAATCCCATTTACTCCAGAGGTGTGTAACAACATCTCTGAACAAAATCGTGTAATCTCCTTTGGTCCTGCATCCTCCATGAACAACGTCAAGCATCTGGGTGTCTTTAGGTTGGCATGTACAAGATGGGCTGAAATGTTTCCATCTGTGCTGTATCATTTCTACAGTTCTGACTTGTGCCTTCCTTTAGTTCTGGCCTCAGGCATTCCGATTTCTTGCACACTTCCACTGGTGGCCATGACTTAGCTCTGGCATTGCCTCCATAAACCCCTCAGCCTCTCCTGTTCCTACCTTTGTCTGATTACGTGGCTGTGAAGTGCCTTGAAATGTTTCACATTGTTAAATGCAAGTGAATGGCAAATACTAGTTTGTCCAGACTGCCTTTGAATTGCTCTAATGCTTCATTCATGCTACCAACTATACAAGACCTGTAGCCAGAGCCAGTATAAATTTACCAGAAAATTCCTTCTCCTTGCGCTGGTTCCACCATTTGTGTCATTGTCCTTCCTTAATAGATCTTCAGCAAACGTATTTTACCAAATCAACATCAGAATCGGGCAATGTTAGCATAATAATCGGGCTAATTAGCAACTGCTTAATCTTCGAAGCGCATAGTTATGGTAATTCACTATCATGGAAAATTATCTTTTTAAGCAAGTTGAATTTGTTTTAGAATTGTACATGCCCCTTGCATTGCTGCCTTTTAGAATTATCACATTTGAGGAATATAGTGGAGAATTGTGTCTGATAGCTTGCAGAGTGAGAGGTCCGAGGTGAGTTATGGATGGAACAGAGTCGGAGGCAGAATGTCAAAAGCGAAAATTAGACCAGCCTGAGAAAAAGGACCAATATTAATTACCATCGCAAGATTGTGTATGGGGAATAGCCTTGCATGTCACTGACCATGTTAAAGTCAGAGGAAATCAAAGGGTTGAGGATGCAATCAAGAGATGATAATGTGGCAAGGTATGAAGATGATAACAATGAATATTATAAGTCAGAAACCTGAGCTGGATGCTTTTCCATCTGTAACATTTTAGCTGAGATAATCGGGGGTAACCATTCCTGATTCATTGTACTTGCTCCAGTAATTGATTTGATTTATTGTAGTTACATGCACCTAAGTGCAGTGCAAAGCTTTGTTTTGCAAGCAGTACAAGCAGATCATAGCAAACAAGGATGTACAGATCATAGAGTGCCTGGATCTGTACAGAAGGTGCATAAAGCAAGATCAACATGATTTGAAATTAGAGAGGTCCATTCAGCTGTCTGATAACTGCAAGGAAGAAGCTGTTCTTGAACCTGTTGATGCATGTGTTCAAGCTTCTGTATCTTCTGCCTGATGGAAGAGGTTGGAAGAGGGTATTACTGGGGTAATGGTGGACAGTGCACTGTGCTCCAAAAGCTAGTGCTTCCAAATAAACCTGTTCAATTATAATCTGGTGTTGTGAGTTTTAACTTTGTTCATCCCAGTCCAGCACCAGCACCTCCAAGTCATGAACTTAATAAAGATCAGTTTGCAATTAAAAACAAGAACCTACCATGTTGACGGTTATTCACATACAGTTTTATTACTTTGGGTTTACAACACAAGCTCACTGACTTTCAAAATCTGTGCACCGTACTTCTGAAATATTTTGATAATGGTACTGAGCAGGAGTCAAAACCTTTCATTTGAGGGCCCTTTTGAGATTTTCTCAGTGGCCACTTTTAGAATGTCAGGGTCTCATTTTTCATTCTGATACATTTATTCGGTGATGCAGTCATGTTGGAATATTACCTTCTGCATTTGTACTGATGTACAGGGTATTTTGAATCTCATTGAAGCAGAATTAGAAAAATTCACCAGTATCCTCAATGTTGCTCCATTATACTTAAAGGAAAGCATGAATTTCATTGAAACCACAGCATTTAAGCTAGCACAAGTTAACACTCATGGGTTAGCAACTAAATTTCTTCTTAAACAACATCCACACACACACAGCCATCTACCTAAACGTGTTTTTTATGGGTTGGTGAAGTCACAGCTAAGCATTTGCTTGTTTATTTCTAATGCAGTCACTGAAGTTCAATTAATTCACATCGGTTTTGGCATGTAAACCTTTATGAAATATAACTGTTCAGTATAAAATTATCACGTCGGCCATGTGTTCATAACAATAGTGTCCACTATTCTTCTGTTGAAAGTTTAAAACTGTTGTCTCCCATTTGCAGCCCCTCATTCCATCTGCATCCATTCTCCTCACATTGCGGCTGTCTGGATCCCCAACTCAGTAGCCACACAATATTCATGTTTCCTCCAGCCCACTTCCTACAATCCCACTTTCTCAGGCCTTGCTTGATCAGTCCTTACTCCTCTGTCCTCACTTGATCAGGCCTCGCTCCTCCATCCTCACTTGTTCTTGCCCAGGAGCCCCTTCACTGCCACCACCTGTCCAATTATGGTCTCATTATGTACATTCTATTGACAGAATGAATCTTCTCCCATTGGCTGCCTCTCTCACTTTCTCTATTAATACAATCCTTCTTTCCCTCCCTTTAGTTCTCTTTCTGTACCTTATTTGATTCAGGTTCACCTCTATCCCACCCCCCTGCTGAGTGTTTCACTGTTTCTCTCTCTATCCTTATAATCTCTTGTTACGTTGCAAAACAAACGTTTTTGTCTCACCGGATGCTTGAAGGAATTGTTAACAAACCCAATTCTCCCTCTCTACCCCTCTCCATCCTGATTCAACAGATGAAACCTCTCCCAAATCTTTGTTGTCTAGTTTAACCCTGTTGAAACTTTATTGCTGGAACAGCACAGCAGGTCAGGCAGCATCCAGGGAACAGGAGATTCGACGTTTCGGGCACAGGCCCTTCTTCAGGGCCTGTGCCCGAAACGTCGAATCTCCTGTTCCCTGGATGCTGCCTGACCTGCTGTGCTGTTCCAGCAATAAAGTTTCAACTTTGATCTCCAGCATCTGCAGACCTCACTTTCTCCTAGTTTAACCCTGTCCCCACTGGCTATCACTGATGTTCTTATCAGAGATGAGGTACATCAATCAGTTTGTTAGATGCTTCAGTGCCACAGAAACTGGTGTAAAAACATCAGACTATTCTAGGATGTTTCAGCACAGTAGGATCTCTCTGATGCAGAACAAATTGTTAATGGAAACAGAAACAGGGAAAGCCCATTCCATACTCTCCTTTGCCTGGGAAATAGGTTTAAAACAAAAGTTAGTTTAAAAAATTAGAAATTATTGCTGTTTCATTGTTCTCATATACAGAATTGTTCAAATCAGTTAATCAAAACCATTTTACTTTGTTTCGGCACAAATTATGAATGATAATTGGGAATCCCTGTTTAAAATGGTTACACAACTTTTAATTAATGCAGCATTTTCCAAAATACAGCAGTAAACGGGGGTCTAACACTATCATTTAAAAGATTCTCTATCCCAGATGTTGTTTCACAGGGGCTTAACAACTGTATGTGTGACAAAGGTAGAATATACTCCAGAAATTTGGTTAATTTCATAGCCTTGGTAGTGAAACAGAAATGGGAAATATCTGACATTAGAAAACCCGAAGCCAATTATACCCTTGCATTCATCTTTTTGATAACTTAATCTTTTTCTTGTTAGTAACTTCTGCATTAATATTTTAATATTAACAGGCTCCTTTGTAACCCATAATTAACTGCAGCTTCATACTATAACATCAGTGATATTTATTCATTTGCTTATCTCCAAGATTTGAAACATAAGATCAAAATTAGAATAATTAATATAAAGCTGTTATTCTATTGAATTACAGTATCTGTCTCCGTTATCTGCCTGTAAGGAATGTTTTAAAACAGTAGATCTGAAAGGTTCTAACATTGTGTATCAACAAGTTCATTAACAATTTTGACATTTTATCCAAAACAAAATTTTGATCTGCTTTTATCTGCTGACTGTTTCAACTCTCAGCTCCACAGATGTGTTCCTTTGACAGAAATACAGGAGAGAGCAACCCAAGTGATTCACAATTGAAGCCTGTGTTCGATCTAACTCAGTACTGGTCTGTGTGATTTCATCAGTCAGTAAGGGTCGTAACATTGCGTTTCTTGTTCTCATCCTGTAACAACCAGGTGTACACAGTCACATTCAAGCCTGCATGGTCGAGCTGGCCTCTACTTGAAGAGTTGCCTGTGCCAGCAGCTCAGAGGGTCAGTCACCCTTGTATTTTCCCGTGGGAATCACTTTACCTCATTTGAATGAGGGATGAAAGATGTTTAAGACGGAAGGTCCTCTCATGGGTTCCGCTTCTGAAGATTCAGTGTTGTGTGGGCTTTGCTGAAAATGACTTGGAAAATGGACCTGAAACCCGGCTGTTTCCATATCAGAACCAGTGTTTTTTTGTGTGGAGGTACTTTGACATCTCAAGACAATACTGCACCATTCTACTCCTGTGCCTAATGTATAATAGCTGTACCGATGTGTCTTCTGTAACCCACACAATTTTTCCTCTTTCTCTGTTCATCTGCTCAAACCCTCATCCTTTGGTACCTCTAGATGTGGCTATTCCAACACACTTCTGACCTGTCTCTCACATTCTGCCCTCCTTGGATTTGAGATAATCGAAAACTCTGTTATCCAAGTTTTAATGTGCTCCAAGTCCTGTTCATCTATCGTGTTGCTGACCTGTATCAGCTCCAAGTCAAGCGATGCCTTTGAGTTAAAAAGTCCCATCCCCAATTTCAAATATGCTTTCTGGCTTTGCCCCACCATATTTCTGTAAGATTCTCCAGCCCTCAAAAACCTCCTCCATATCTGCTGTCATTTAATTTTAGCTTGTGGAGCACCTTCAGTTGTAATTACCCCACCATTGGTTGCCAGTCCTTCAGTTGCTTAGGCCCAGAGCTCTGGGATTCACTCCCTACATCACTCTGTATCTCTACCTTGTTTGTTTGCTCCCATAAAATGCACTAAATTTGCAGCACGTTTTTCGTGAAGATGGTAGCTCCCGTAGAGAAAACAAATCGAGGAATAGTGAATGCTATTTTTATGAATACTGTGTCTACTGGATAATTTAATATAAATGGTTATACCTCAAAATTGATGTGAATTAGTTGAGGTGCGGTGACTGCATTAGAAATAACTAAGTAAGTGTTTAGTCGGTGCATAGAAAACATTTTTAGGTAGATTGCTCTGTGTGCATAGATGTGTCTCAGTTGTTTAAGAAAATCTTTAGTTGCTAACTTATGCCTGTTAACTTGTCCCACCTTAAACACTGTGTGTCAGTTGAATTCATGCTTTCCTTTAAGTTTAATGGAACAATGATAATTATTGAGGATACTGTTGAATATTTCTAATTCTGCTTCACTGAGATTCCAAATACCCTGTACGCCAACACAAAAGCAGAAGGTAATATTCTTACATGACTGCATCACCGAATAAATGTGTTAGAATGAAAACAATTGAGAAATCTGATGCATAGGGTAACTTCATTTTTCCAAATACAACTCAACCCCTACTTCCTCTTCAAATAATGTCAGTACCATGGGCTGGAAATTCTTGCAGTAATGTATAACCATTCACCCACTTTTGGGCCTCCCTTTATCGGCAGAAAGTACACTTGAAGTGCAATTACTGTTGTAATTATTTTCTAAATAATCTATTCAGAGAAGTTATTACACACTTCAGGATCAGTTGGGATTGAACCCAGGCCTCCTGTCTCAGACGAAGGGACTCTACCACTGTACCACAAGAGCCTCCTGACATTCAATAAAACCGAAATAAATGTGGCTGTTGGAAAAACTCAGCAGGTCTGGCAGCAGTGAAGTCAGAGTTAAGGTTTTGGGGCCGGTGACCTTTCCTCAGAACTGATGGTAGCAAGAAAAATGTTGGTTTATATGCAGAAGATAGGATGAGGAGAGGAGGTAAGGAGTAAATGATAGGTGAGGATAGATTCCAAAGAGAGAGAAGAACAGTTGGACAGACAAAAGAGTGGATAATGATCTGGCTGAGAGGGTGAATAGCTGTTTATGGAGACTGTTAGTGGCTAACAATAGGTAGTGTGTACTCACAGTCAATATGATAACAAGGCCTGGTGTGTGTGGTAGGGGGCGAGGACATGGGAGAGTTCAGGCCCTAAAATTATTGAATTTGATACTGAGTCCAGAAGACTACAGGGTTCCCAAATGGAAAATGAGGTGTTGTCTTCCAGCTTGTACTGAGCTTTGCTGGAACACTGCAGCAATCCTGAGATAGAGATGTTGGCCAGGGAACAGGGTGGTGTGTTGAAATGACAGGCAACTGGAAGCTCAGGGTCATTTTTGCGGACAGAATGTAGATATTCTGCGAATGGTCACCCAGTCTATGCTTCGTTTCCCCAATGTAGAGGAGATGGCATTGTGAGCAGCGAATGCAGTAGACTAGGTTGTGAGAAGTGCAGGTAAAGTGCTGCGTCACCTGGCAGGTATGTTTGGGCTTGGATACTAAAGAGGGAGGAGGTAAATGGGCAGGTATTACACCCTCGGTGATTTCAGGGAGAGGTGCTGTGGGGGTTATTGGGAGTGAAGGAAGAATGGACCAGGGTGTCCCTGGGGGAACGGTCCCTACGAAAGGCAGACAAGAGAGGGAAGGGGAATATGTATCTAGTGGTAGCATCTCATTGGAGGTGATGGAAATGATGGCTGATGATCTTCAATGCTGGTGAGATGGTGTGTAAGGACAATGGGAACCCTATCGCTGTTGGAGGAGGGAAGACAGCGGGTGAAGGCCAAAGTGCAGGAGATGAGTCAGACCCGTTTTAGGGCCGTGTCAACAACGGCGCTGGGGAATCCTCAGTTGAGGAAGAAGGACATTTCGGAGGCTACTTTGTCAAAGTTGGCCTCATCGGAACATATGCGATGGAGACAGATGAGCTGGGAGAATGGAATGGAATCTTGGCAGGAAGCAGGGTTCGAGGATGTATAGTCCAGGTAGCTGTGGGAGTCGGTGGGTTTATAGTAGATTTTAGTGGCCAGTCTATCCCCAGAAATGGCAACAAAGCTGTCAAGGAAGGGAAGGGAGGAGTCAGAGACAGACAGGTGAAAGTGTGACTGGGGTGGAATTAGAAGCAAATTTGATTAACTTTTCCAGTTCCAGATAAGAGAGGGAAGCAGCACCGATGATATCATTGATGTACTGGAGAAAGAGTTGAGGGTGGGGGAATGAAATAGGATTGGAATAAGAAATGTTCCATGCACCCCACAAAGAGACTGGAATAACAGGAACTCCTGGGTAACAATGGCCACTGCTTTGACCTGAAAAACATGAGAGGAGTTGAAAGAGAAGTTGTTGAGATTGAGGATGAACTTGGCCAAGCGGAGGAGGGTGTGGTGAATGGGGCAGTTCAGGCCAGGAAGAAGCAGAGATCCTGGGACCATCATGGTGGTACATGGACGTCTAAAGGGGTTGCACGTGCATGATAAAGAGGAGGTGGTCTGGAGCGTCAGAGGAATCACAGATGGAGTTTAATTTAGATAAATGCGAGGTGCTGCATTTTGGGAAAGCAAATCTTAGCACAACTTATACACTTAATGGTAAGGTCCTATGAAGTGTTGCTGAACAAAGAGACCTTGGAGTGCAGGTTCATAGCTCCTTGAAAGTGGAGTCACAGGTAGATAGGATAGTGAAAGCGTTTGGTATGCTTTCCTTTATTGGTCAGAGTATTGAGTACAGTAGTTGATGTCATGTTGTGGCTGTACAGGATATTGGTTAGGCCACTGTTGGAATATTGCATGCAATTCTGGTCTCCTTCTTTCAGAAAGATGTTGTGAAACTTGAAAGGGTTCAGAAAAGATTTACAAGGATTTTGCCAGAGTTGGAGGATTTGAGTTATAGGGAGAGGCTGAACAGGCTGGGACTGTTTTCCTTGGAGCGTCGGAGGCTGAGGAGTGACCTTATAGAGGTTTACAAAATTATGAGGGGCATGGATAGGATAAATAGACAAAGTCTTTTCCCTGGGGTGGGGGAGTCCAGAACTAGAGGGCATAGGTTTATGGTGAGAGGGGAAAGATATAAAAGAGACATAAGGGGCAACTTTTTCACATAGAGGGTGGTACGGGCATGGAATCGTGCTAAGATTTGCTTTCCCAAAATTCAGCACCTCACATTTATCTAAATTAAACTCCATCTGCCACTTCTCAGCCCTTTGGCCCATCTGATCAAGATCCTGTTGTAAGATGAGGTGACCTTTGCTGTCCACTAAACCTCCAAATTTGGTGTCATTTGCAAACTTACTAACTACACCTCTTATGGTCACATCCAAATCTTTTGTATAAATGATAAAAAGTAGTGGACCCAGCACCAATCATTGTGGCACTCCACTGATCACAGGCCTCCAGTCTGAAAAACAACCCTCCACCCCCACCTTTGAGCCAGTTCTGTATCCAAATGGTTAGCTCTCCCTGAATTCCATGAGATCTAACCTTGCTAACCA
The DNA here is from genome assembly GCF_004010195.1 of Chiloscyllium plagiosum. Taxonomy (NCBI): domain Eukaryota; kingdom Metazoa; phylum Chordata; class Chondrichthyes; order Orectolobiformes; family Hemiscylliidae; genus Chiloscyllium; species Chiloscyllium plagiosum. The sequence goes on from NC_057725.1 coordinate 59,365,801, forward strand.
GTCTCCCATGGGGAACCTTGTCGAACATCTTACTGAAGTCCATATAGATCACATCTAACGCTCTGCCCTCATCAATCCTCTTTGTTACTTCTCAATTAAGTTAGTGAGACATGATTTCTCATGCACAAAGCCATGTTGATTATCCCTAATCAGTCCTTGCCTTTCCAAATATATGTACATCCTGTCCTTAGGATTCCCTCCAACAACTTGCCCACCACTGACTCACAATCTTCTGCTACATTCACTGCTCACAAAGCAGCCTCCTTTTCATGAGGGGAATGAAGTATAGGCTGGGTGACTGCTTTACTGTATATCTACGTTCTGCCTGTAAAAAAGATCCTTAGCTTCAAGTTACCTGCCACTTTAACATACCACTGTGTTCTCTGGCCAACATCTTTGGCTCAGGCTTGCTGCAGTGTTCTAGCGAAACTTAGCGCTGGGGATTCTGCAGTCTTCTGTACTCAATATTGAGTTCAATAATTTTTGGGCCTGAACCCCTCCATGTCCTAGCTCCCTACCTACACACCAAGCCTTGTTTTCACATAGTCTGGCTTTACACATTACCTATTGTTAGACAGTAAGAGTCTCCATTAACAGCTATTCACTTTCATAGCCAGATCATTATGCACTCCTTTATCTGTCCAACTATTACCCCTCTTTGGGCTCTATCCCCACCTATCATTTACTCTTACTCCCTTCCCTCACCGTCTGCATATAAACTGACATTTTCCTCACTACCATCAGTTCTGAGGAAGTGTCACCAGACCTGAACCACTAACTCTAATTTCACTTCACCGATACTGCCAGACTTGCTGAGCTTTTCCAGCAACTTCGGTTTTTGTAGCCCCTTAGATTCGCTGTTTTATTAGGAAACAAATTCTGAAGCCAGTTTGCATATAGCAAGGCTTTTCAAAGTGCAGTGATTGAGTAATGACTAGATGATTTGCTTTAGCAGTAGGCAAGTGGTTAAGTAGAATGTCTGTTTTCTGTCCTCGTGGCATCTGAAATAAAATCCAAGCTGCAAGGTCCCCAAATGAAGAATTTTTGCTAAGTTTTAATAAGCAACTTAAAGAATTCAAGATAAGGAAACTGTCTTATTGCAATGTTTGTTTATTTTGGCTCGTGGCCTGTTTTGAAGTGATTTTTATTAAACTTGTGTGGATTTGGCTGGTTGAGTTTCACAGGTATAGTGTGTTGTATCAAAATGCCTGCTTGATGAACAGCAAAATGCTAGCGAGCTCTGAGCTGTAATCTATAAGAACACCTCTCTTGTTTGGACATTTTCTCACAACTGGATGAATGAGTTGTCTGCATGACTAAACCCAGCTATTTAGGGATGTCAGAAGGCCCAACTGCATTAGGCCCATTGCTACTACCATGTACCAAGGAACTCCAACTCATGAATACCCTGATTTGGAAATATATCACCATTCCTTTACTGTCATTGGGTCAAAATCTTGAAATTCCCTCCCTCAGGGGACTGTCGGTCAATCTACAGCATGTGAACTGCAACAGTTCAAGAGGTCAGCTCACCACCACCTTCTCAAGGGGATAACTGTTGTAAATGTAGCCGCACACAGTACACATCCGCATATCACTAACAATCCAAGATTGAACCTACATTTTGCGACTCCAAAGGAGTGTGCCAATGGGACATGCCAACACAACAATAATGTTGTTTGTAATATAGCAATAGCACATGTTCACAGGTGCATTGCTGCCTACAAGCATGTCCAGCATACAGGGAGCCCTGTGCTCTTATGCGTGAAGCAGCAAATGTTAGCTTGCAGGTGCAGCAAGTAATGAAGGAGGCAAATGGAATTTGCTCAGGGGTTGGAGTTAAAAAACAGTGGAATCTTGTTACAGCTGTACAAGGTGATAATGAGGCTGCAACTGGAATACTGGGTGCAGGTTTGGTCCCCGTGTTGAAGAAGGGATGTACTGGCACTGAAGCTGTCTTCCTATTTCCCCCCTCAGTTGAAGCAAAATGCTCAGAGAGACAGTATAGTTTTACCTCCTTCATCTTTATTCTGGGCCCTGGAGGGAGAGAGAACGATCGCCCATGTGCACAGAGACATGACTTCACAGTCTTCTCTGGAAGAGCAGTTTCTTAATGAACTATATAGTCATTTTACAGGGAGGAGCATCCAGATAAGACAACATACATATTAATTGGGTGACTGTTACAATCAGCAAGCATCAACAGTAAAGATTAAGCCATTTGGTGTTACACAATGAATGTTCTTAACCTTAACTGGCTTCACATAATGAATAGTCTTCACCTTGTTAAATTGACCTTGCATACTGAATGCTTCCAATATTTTTAAATGGCTCTGCATAATGAATGCTTTTCCACATTGTTAACCCATTACCCTTGACTCCAGAACCCCAGTTCACTGCCAGTTCTTATCTAATCTGCGTCATGCTCAGCTGAACCTCTTGTTTCACAAAACGCAGAACTTAACTCTTTCCCTACCTGCTTATACCCTATGCACATTGTCAAAAGCAGTTCCTGGGATGATGGAGTTGACTTATCGGGGAGGCTAAAGGAGTTTAGAAGAGCAAAGAGCGATCTTATTGAACCAAACAAAAGGGTAGGTGTTAAGCTGGTCAGGCAGCATCCAAGGAGCAGGAGAGTTGACGTTTCAAGTATAAACTCATCTTGAATGAGGGGGTGGCCCAAGGGGGCTGAGAGATAAATGGGAGGGGGGTGGGGCTGGGTCCAGGGTAGCTTGGAATGCGATACCTACCATATTCCCAGCTGCCATCCCCCAGCCCCACCCCCCTCCCATTTATCTCTCAGCCCATTGGCCCACAAGCCTCATTCCTGATGAAGGGCTTATGCCCAAAATGTCGATTCTCCTCTTTGGATGCTGCCTGACCAGCTGTACTTTTCCAGCACCACACTCTTGGACTGTGATCTCCGGTATCCGCAGTCTTCACTTTTTCCAGGGTAGATGTTGAGACGTGGGAGCATGTGTTAGTTTGTGGACATAATTACAGAATAAGGGGACTGAGATGGGAAGGAATTTCTTTTGTCAGTGGCTTTACAAACATAGACTGGGACTGCCATAATGTGTTACCCAATACATTAACAACAGCATGCAATGGAATTTCAGTACTTTACAGTGCTATGAAGAAGTGCGAAACACAGATTTTATTGTACTCTATGTAGTACCCAGTCTTCCTTTCTTTGGTTTTGCCCTTTGAGTTTGACTTTCCCGTTGCAGAGACTCCTTTTCAACCTGATGATACTAGCTGTGTGTATCATCACATGGCTTTGGGAAAACAAAAATAAGGCTTGTTGTCTTCATGACACTTGATAGCTCAAAAAAGTTAACAGCAAATGAGGTACATAGGAAAGAGCAGCTAATTTACACACAGTAACTATAGCAACATGGATAATGACCAACTAGTCTCTTGTTTTTATGTCGATTCAGGTGCAAACAATACCTATGTTTAACTGTCCTGCTCTTTGTTTTAAATAGTATCCTTAATTTTGTTTTCCGTTCACCAGAGCAGGGTAGATGGGGCCTCACTTTATAATGTCTCATTCGAAAGATGGCACCTCCAAAATGAAGCACATACAGTATGATGCTAGAGTGCCAACTTTGAGCTTTGTGTTCATGACTTAGAGTGGGACTTGAGGAAGAACCCTTTGACACAGAGAAATGAATGCTACCAACTGAATATTCTACTTGTGGTCCATGTGTATGGAAAGGACTGTTACAGCATCATGTTTTCAAATCATTTAGAATACTGTAATTGGAAATGCTACAGTATTCCAATAATATTCACCTTGGTCTATAAGAATGGAAAATATGCCTTCTTGGAGAGTGACGTAAAGTATTTGGACTTCAGAATAACCTTTGATTTTTAAAAAAAAAAAGGAGGACCCCAAAATTCTGGATTGGTTCTACTGATTTTCCCACAAAACACTGGAGGTACCTCCTGTCACTTTTCTGACATGGATCAGTAGAATTTCAGGTAGCCATGTTTAATTTTTGAAGGATAAACTGCTTGATACACTAGTTTCACTTTCTCTTCCCTTCGTACTCAGTAGCTCCCTTCTTACAGTGATGTCTTTCTTTCTCTGTAGATGAGAGTCTTCTTCATACAGTGAAGAACAATGACTTGCGGCAGGTAAGTCTCATCCGTGGCAAAAACCGTGATATATATTAAAGCCACATTGACCCTGCCACTTGATAATCTTAATAGTACGACAGATCAAAACAGTATTCAGTTGGGGGTTCCATAATAGACTGATTAGCTTGGTCATAAAATGTGGCATCAAAGGTAAAGTGATAGAGTGGATCACTAACTGCTTCAAGGCAGAAAGCAGAGAGTGGGAGTAAAGGGTAGTTATTCAAAGTGACAGGAGATCGGGTATGGTGTTCCACAAGGATCAGTGCTGGGATCACTGCCGTCCACAATTTGCATTAATGATTGGGACTTTGGAATCAAAAACACAAATGTACTGATGATATCACAAGTGACTGTGGGGGGCAAGGAAGCATTATAGTCCATGTTGAAGAAGACTGAAACACATTACAGGAGGATATTAATTATCCTGTAGCTGGGCAAATAATGGGAGTTCAACTCTGATAAATGTGGGGTAGTACTTTTGGTGGAAAGTATCTTGTTGGACAGTGCGAGTCATGCCTCAGAAACCTGGACAATGAGTAAAGATTCTTGAAAGGAGAATAAAGACATTTGAATTGTGAATAGAAGTCGAGGCATTTGAAATGTGGATGCTAAGCTTTTAGCTTTAAATTGCATATACAGAACTTTTAAGCGATGAAGAGATGCTTGAAATTGCAAGAACAAAAACAAAACTCTTTAAAAAATATTACATCTGGAAACAGAAATGTCAGAGCTGAAGTTACAGAGGTCTATTCTAGAGGGAAAAGTAGGGAGGTAACAGAAAGAGGCATCAACCTAGATGTAGTTAGATGAAGGCTGTCAGTGTGTTTGCAGATGAAATACAATGGCTGTGTGAGGATGCTGCAAGAGAGACAAGTGTGACATACTATGACACCAGATCTATTAATCTCTTTGTTATGTTGATTCAGGGATAAATATTACCATGGACACTGGATAACTGTCCTACTCTTTTTTTTAAGACAAAGTAGTATGCTGAAATGTTTCCTTACTGGAGCAGAGCAGGTGGGGCCTCAGTTTATTTCTGAAAGGTGGCATCTCCAACAGTGAAGCATGCATCCAGTAAAGTGCCAACTTTGATTTTTGCACTCAGGTCTTAGAGTGGGACTTAAACCAAGAACCTTTTGACACCAAGGCTTGAATGCTACCTACCAAAATTCTACTTGTAGTCCTTATATACCGAAGTATATTGGCAGGAGTAGCTACAAGCAGCAGAGGAAGAGAAGTCCAGGTGAAGTAGAGGAACAAAGAGATCTCAGATACAAATAGGCCAATCATTAAAAGTTGCAACACAAATTAGCAAAGCTATTTTAAAAAAAAATCCCAAACCAGATACTAGGCTCTATTTTTAGAGGAATAGAGTTGCAATATTGGGAAGTTGTGCTCAATCTGTATTGAAACTTGGTTAAATCACATTCAGCACTGTCTACAGTCTGGGGGAGCTTCGAAATGATGAAAGGTTTTGATAGATTGGATGCGGAGAGAATGTTCCTTCTTTTAGGGAAGTGCATGGCTGGAGGCCGTCAATATAAAATAATGACCAAGAATTCGGTTAGGGAATTCCGAAGAGAAAACGTTAGCCAAAGAGTAGTAATAATGTGGACTGCCACAGGGAGTGCTTCAAGCAAACATTGTGGATACACTGAAAGGGAAATTAGACAAGGATGACTGGGAATAGAATTGGCAGGGAGTAGATAGTTACCGAGGAGTAGGCCTTTCAGGCTGTTGAGCTTGATCCACTATTCAGTTAGATCATACGTGATCACCAAACTCAGTGCCATTTTCCTTCACTATCTCTATATCCCATGATGTTGTTAGTTTCTAGGAGTGTATTGATTTCTATCTTGAACGTGCTTAATGATTGAACTTTCACATTCCTCAGGGATATAGAATTCCAAGGATTCACCACCCTCTGAATAAATCCTTCCTAATCTAAGTCTTCAATGGTCTATCACATATTTTGAGATTATGTCCCCTGTTCCTCGACTTGCAAGCCTTGGGAAACATCAACATCTGCCCTGTCACATCAAGGTCACCCTGATTCTTCGGAAAGATAGGGAATAGAGGTCCAATCTCCTCAAACTTTCATACATACCGTTCCAGGAATCTTCACTGTGCTTCCTTTATGGCAAGTATATTCCACCTTTAGAAAATGGGGACCAAAGTTGTACACAGTTCTCCAGGTCTGGTCTCAACAAGGGTCTATAAAACTTAGCAAAACAATTTTACTCTTATACTCAAATCCCTGCGTTATGATGACCGGCATTCAATTTTCTTCCTCATTGCACCTGCACCTGCCTGCTAACTTTTAGTGATCCATCAGCAAGGACACCAAGGTCCCTTTGGTCAAACGCACTCTGTGACCTCTCACAATTTAAGGAAAATTCAGCATTTCTGTTCTCTTTCAACCAAAGTGGTAGATTGTGATGAGAGAGATAGAGGAAGGCTTGAGTGGAACATCAGCACCAGGGTAGATGGTTAGGTGGAATTTAACAATGAATGCAGCCCTTGTACCTTCACCAGTGTGTGGCCAGACAAACGTGACCTTGAGACATATAAAGAGATGTTCTGAGCAAGGATCATTGGACCCAAAACTTTAACTCTGCACAGATGCTGCCAGGCCAGCCAAGCTTTTCCAGCAATTTCTGTTCTTGTGTAAAGAGACATTAGGGTCAGGTTTAGTCAAGAGATTTTAAGGTGCATTTGAAAGGAAAAATAGAGGCATAGGAGCAGGTCAGGATGGAATTCCAGACGTCAGGGCTCTAATAAATCAAGGCAACTTTGGTACGCATGGAAGTTACAGATACTCAAGAAGCCAGAGCTAGAGGAAGCAAAATGTCTTGGAGATTTGTAGGGCTGCAGGAGGTTACAGAACTAGAGTTAGAACTGTGGGATGCCAGAGAGCAATTCAGAATGCTCAGATGTCGTTCCAGATTTCTGCTGTTCTAACTATGGTTCTTTGTGGCTTTATATGGAAACATCTGTTTGAGTCCTGAGAATAAATTAACCTGCCAATTGATTTTGGCAAGGCACAAAGGCATTTTGAATGTTCCTCTGACCTGCCTGCACTGCTTTCAAATTTCAAGGCCGAGTCTCTCATTTATGTTATAACACATCTATATTATTTGGGGACCCTTTTTTTTTGTGTAAACTACTATGTTGTGTAATTGGAAGTCATTATTTCCTATGAGAAAGTCTAAGGGAAAAGAATGAATACTTGTTCCAGAGAGTCACCTTCTTTCAGCAGATTCGATACAGTGTTGTTACATTTGCAAGACCCTTTAAACGTATCCTCATAAGAAGGTCAACTATATCAATTTACCTTTTCTTTATTACTGTTTTGTTCTAGGTCCACCATTTTGAACAAACTGACACAAGGGTTTTACTTTATATAGAATTAACAGTACATCGACTTGTGCCAAATTTGACCATCAACACGAATCTCTCTTCACCCTACTTCATCCAACTATTTCATTATAAAAATGTGGCTTTTTTCACCACAAACAAAATCTAATTCCCTTTTACACCTGTGATTGCTACAAACCTAACCAATAAAGCCTTCATCAGGTAAACTGATAAAAGACAAGGTCAGGGCTGAAATCAAGTAACATATAATGTTTGAACACCTTTTGGAAAAACTCATGAAAGTAAAATCTCTGGAATCGTTTAAGAAGATGGTAAATTTATGAAGAGAGAAATGGGTTTCTGTGAAGAGTCCGATTGAACATTGTTAGTGGTCAATTCCATTCCTACACTACCATATCAATTAGACTTAAAGAATGCTCCATGACTATAAAGTACTTTGCGAGATCCTACGGTCACAAAAGGCACTATATAAATGCAATTAGTTTCTTTGACTCACCTTTATACGCTTCATAGCTTGTAGATTTATATTTTCTAAGTATTGTCAATTTAAAACATAGCTCTCATACAAGGGGATCCTCATAGGTAAAGTCCTTTTAGTTACTAATAATTGTCTCCTGTTTTGCTCAGGTTCTTACTGGATCACCTTTGTTTTCTAAAGGAAATTATGATTCCTTTTCATAGGTGCTTGATTGTATCATTCAAAAACCTACTGTACAGAAAAGAAACTGTTGAAGGAAAAGGACTTTGTGTCAATTTTGCATGGAAGATAATTCCTTGAACAGCAGTGAGGTGAATTAAGCAGCTAATTTGAATTTGGGGGTATTAGTTGAGGAAGGAACATTGGCAACACTTTTATTGACTGGGGCTATAATAAAGTCAACAATACAGGCCGCAGAACAGGATTGGGATAGTTTTCAGTTAGGAGGGAAGGCCTAAGCACTCACTGACAGCATCTTAGGTGGACAGTCCTTGATGTTCCAACCATTACAACTAATGGGTGGAAAATGTCAGACTGTGTGATCCATAATGTGCTGGGAGCAACTGAACGTGGAAGCCCATTCCTCAAGTGTCTTCACAAGTTATTTAGGGTCAGCTAGTCTGGTGAAGGCATTGAGCAGAACAGCTAAAATGGAAGCAGAAGTAACTGTCCATGAATCAGTCTGAGGAACTGCCAATAACTTCGGAGTGCTTTTACAGAATATCACATGAACTGTTGAAGTGACAAGTAGAACAGAAAGGGATGAGCCAAGTTTAGCCTAGCATAAAGCGAAACCTTGAAACATATCATTACGGCAGAGGAACAGGACAGAACTCAAATATGGGATGAATAGATGGAAAGCAGTATATCTCATAAAGCATCTGCAGCTGGATTGTGTAAACTGCCATTAATCTTCTTCCCATTCGCTGTTAATGCAGAAAGATTTATGTAGTTCCAGTGAACTGAGCTCCTTTGCATTGTACAGAATATCTAATCCACGCTATACATACATTAATTTTACAGTTACGGGAATTGCATAAATCCGGGGCTGATCTAATGTTTCGCGATTCTGAAGGCCGCACCTTACTGTATCACGCTGTCACCGTTGGAAGCAAAGAGATTGTGAAATATATCCTTGATAATGGTAAGAGGCTAACCAACTGCAAAGTACCCGCTGCAAAACCCTTCTATCCTGACTGCTGCCAGTTGTAAATGTCATAATCATAACTCTCAGTTGATTTTGCTTCAAAGTTATTGAGGTAAATCCCCATTGGCTTATAGGAAGCATGTTTCATTTATTCTTTAACTATTTGGTTGAAACTTGAATGGTTCATTTGGCACTAGTCAGCTTCATAATGTGTGTGGAACTGTGCCTCATCAGATGCAAGTGATTGCGGGCCACCAAAATGTCATTCTAATTCAGCTCCTCTCATAAGAAGTAGGGAACAGGAGTTGTCTGTTCAGCTCTTCAAGATTGATTCACCATTCAAAACGTTCATGGCTGATCTGACAGGTCCATTTTCCTGCCCTTTCCCTGGAACCCTTGATTCCCTGACAGATTAAGAATCTGTCTGTCTCAGCCTTAAATATAATCAAGCACTCTAACCCACAGCTCTCTATGGCAAGGAGCCCCAAAGATACTTAACCTTCTGAGCGAAGAAGTACATGCACATCTTGGTCTTAAATTGGCACCCCTTTATTCTGAGACTATGCCCTCTGGTCCTACACTCTGCCATGAAGGGAAACATTCTCTCAGCATTTACCCTGTCAAGCCCTTTAAGAACTCTGTATGTTTCAATAAGATCCAATCACATTCTCCTAAACCCCAGTGAGTAGAGTTCCAACCTGATTAACCTTTTCTCTTAAAACAATCCTCCAATTGAGGGTTCATCCTAGTGAAACTTCTCTGAACTGTCTGTAATGAAATAATATCTTGCCTTAAATAAGGGGGCCAAAACTGCTCACAGTGCTCCAGCTGTGGTTCCGCCAGCACTTTGTAGAGTTGCAGTAACGTTTCCCTACTCTTATACTCTAATCTGCTTGAAATAAGGGCCAACATTCCTTTAGCCTTCCTGATTACCTGCTGCACCAGTGTGCTAGCTTTCTTGTTTCATGCGCAAGTACCTCCAAATCCTTTGCATTTGCAGCTTTTTGCTGTTTTTCTCCATTTAGATAATACTGTTGGTTAGCCCTGGTTGGTTTATCAATCTCTTTGAATCATCCTAATTGTCTAATGTTACAATAATAATAGGGTAATTGTCTAATCAGAGCAATCATCCTCTCTTAGTTACTCCACATCAGATCAGATATGTAACATGGAAAGCTCCAGGGTAAAGAGCTTTACAAACCACAGTTACCATATCACCTTTCCTCCTAATCATAATACACTCACTATATGTCTTGTGCCAAAGTGCTTCAATTGCCTCCTAGATTTTTTCTTTTTTTTTCTTGCAGACAGTGTTCTCCATTTTCATAGAATCCCCACAGTGTGGAAGGAGGCCATTCAGCCCATTGAGTCCACACCGCATCCCATCCAGATGCACCCCATCCCACCCCCCACTCTGTAACCCTGCATTTCCCATGGCTAATCCACCCAGACTGTGGGAGGAAACGGGAGCACCTGGAGGAAACCTTTGCAGACATAGGGAGAATGTGCAATGTCGACACAGACAGTCACCCGAGCGTGGAATCAAACCCGGGTCCCTGGCACTGAGGCAGCAGTGCTAACCACTGAACCACTGTGTGCCACCCTTTTGGCCTGAGAGGTGCCATTAAAAGAAGGATATTTGCCCACAGTACATTGGGCATGGGCGAGTGAATACTCAGTTGCCTGATGAGGCACTAAAAGTGGATGAGAGGAGGATTGGGACTGAGCTTTCTATTGAGTAACCTTTATCAGTGCATTAAGTAATATTTCACTTTTTCTCTCTTCAAGCCTCTCCAGAGATACTGGATTTAACAGAGAAGGAGAAGTAAGTTTAACACTTTGTTTTCTATAAACAGAAGAACTCTTAACCTTACTGTCGAAGTTAATTGCTTTGCATATTTGGAATCAAATGTTGGAGTTTAAGGACTCAAAATGAGGTTGTATTTGGACATTCTACAATAAGTGGTAGGAGTCTATCATCACTTTCAAATAACATATGCCATAGTCAGTTGAGGTCTGCATTATTGAGGTTATACTGAACACCATGTTTAAGTTCTTGTTTGAGCATTCAAATCACGTTAAAAAATGCTCAGTCTAATATTTTAATAAAGACCCTATGCTCATCTTAAGTCCTTTTATGAAATCTCATAACATGCAGTGTAAAAGGATAGAAGGGGAGAATTTTTTTCTTGCAAAGTATGTAGGGTATGATAGAATCAGGAAGAGATAAAGACAATAAGATAAAGAATGCCAATCACTAAGATCGTAAATCTGTGTCTTCCCATGATGGCCTGCATGGCATTGGCCTCATATAGCCATGGATTTCTACTGTATGCTTGCTATGTGTGACTTTCTGCTGCAAGAAGGGAATATAGATTTAAATATTATAATGTTAATGGCATTCTTGTGTGGTGTTCTGAGAATGCTTATCATGGTAGTTATATGTTACGTCGAAATTTAAAAGTGTAGGAAGGTGAGGATTCCAGTAGTGATGGTGGTGGGAAGTGCAGAATGCAAGAGTGGCAAGTTGAGGGGGTGGTGAAGTGAATTGGGTGCAGTCTGTGTAGAGAAGCAGGAAAGCAGTAAGGCACAGGTTGAGAGAAGCCTTTGTTCTTACTTTGACAGTTCTGCTAAAATCATTGAACATCTTTCTGCAATGCAGCTGTGTCTTGGTAACTGAGGCTCCTGGCATTGATCACTTCTGCACCCCCTTTTTAGTGGTAGCAGTTTGATTTTCAGCCCTGTGGAAGGAACAGAATAATTCTCCTCCTGGGAACCTAATACAACTATTTTTTTTTAGATTACTTACAGTGTGGGAACAGGTCCTTCGGCCCAACAAGTCCACACCGACCCGCCGAAGCGCAACCCACCCAGACCCGTTCCCCTACATTTACCCCTGCACCTAACGCTGCGGGCAATTTAGCATGGCCAATTCACCTGACCTGCACATCTTTGGACTGTGGGAGGAAACCGGAGCACCCGGAGGAAACCCACGCAGACACGGGGAGAATGTGCAAACTCTACACAGTCAGTCACCTGAGGCGGGGAATGAACCTGGGTCTCTGGCGCTGTGAGGCAGCAGTGCTAGCCACCGTGCCGCCCATAGGCATTTCTCAACATAAGCATTCGCTTCTGCCTGTTCTGAGCATAGATCACCCTTTAGGAGGTTCTACCCCAATTTCCTAGCACATAAATGGGCGGCACGGTGGCACAGTGGTTAGCACTGCTGCCTCACAGCGCCAGAGACCTGGGTTCAATTCCCGCCTCAGGTGACTGCGTGGAGTTTGCACATTCTCCCCGTGTCTGCGTGGGTTTCCTCCGGGTGCTCCGGTTTCGTCCCACAGTCCAAAAATGTGCAGGTTAGATGAATTGACCATGCTAAATTGCCGCAGTGTTAGGTGAAGGGGTAAATATAGGGGAATGCGCTATATAGGTGGGTTGGGCTTCGGCGGGTCAGTATATTGGGCTGAAGGGCCTGTTCCCACACTAAGTAATCTAAAAAAAATCTAAATCTCCACATCAAAGAAGTGCACAGCCAGTGAATTGCACACATCTTGTTGAGATGATGTTGCTATTGTCACCAGCTTCATTTGATTATGTGAACAAACATGCAATGTGCTGTCTTGTCATGTTTCCCTCCCCCTCTGGTTCAGTTTCAGATATGATCAACTTTCTCGGCCTTAGCATTTAGACTTACTGCTGTTTCCTCACTAATTTTACAATGTCACTCCCAAAGTTGATCTTTCAGAAGATGTTGGGGAGGTGGAGTGGGGTGCAAATAATTTTCATTTAACCAACTGACAGTTGTCTGACATATAATATTAATAATAAAGTATATGATAGCTGTGAAAAGCACTGATTTCTTCTCCTGTAGAGCTGATTTGTCAACAGCTGCTGTTTTATAGGAGACCAGGTGAAGCATGGTTCCTCCTGTTTACTGATTACACACCTTCCAAAAACTGGCACAGAACAGCTTTACCTTAGAAACCTCAACCCCCAACCTGTCGACCTCCCTGTTAGGCTGTGGCTTCTGATCCAGGGAAACTCAGAGACAGGGAAATAAGAATGAGGGGTTAATATCTCTAAAATAAAATAGCAAGTCAGAACCTTTGCTAGAAAGGTGAGAGCCCAGTATTGGTGCTGCAGCATATGTTTAGTACTGGGATCCTGACCGAGGACACTGTTGAGAGCGATTCCACTGTGGGGCCTCCGATTTCGAAATATCAAGTCAGACTTATGATTTCTGTTTGCAGTGGTGAGACGGTCCTACACAAAGCAGCTGCTCTCCGACATCGAACCATATGTCACTTTCTTGTGGAAGCTGGTGCTTCACTAATGAAGACTGATTTGCAGGTAATCGCTGTAGCTTTGGTACCAGGATGAAATGCTAAGACTTTTTTCAGTAATGACCACTAATACACTTCAAGTGAAATGGTGACTGTAATTTGGGTGATCCATTTCTCCGTGGGCTAGTAGCTACAAGATATTTATTGAGATAGAAAAACAAACACTTTGGAGGAAAAGGGTATGGAAGATATAGACTGTAGGGAAATAGATGGTGACATCTTGCAAAATGTCCAGATTACAGAGGAGGAAGTGCTGGATGTCTTGAAACGGTTAAAGGTGGATAAATCCCCAGGACCTGATCAGGTGTACCAGAGATCTCTGTGGGAAGCTAGAGAAGTGATTGCTGGGCCTCTTGCTGAGATATTTGTATCATTGATAGTCACAGGTGAGGTTCTGGAAGACTGGAGCCACTTGGATACAGAACTGGCTCAAAGGTAGAAGACAGAGGTTGGTGGTGGAGGGTTGTTTTTCAGACTGGAGGCCTGTGACCAGTGGAGTGCCACAAGGATCGGTGCTGGGCCCTCTATTTTTTGTCATTTACATAAATGATTTGGGTGCGAGCATAAGAGGTACAGTTAGTAAGTTTGCAGATGACACCAAAATTGGAGGTGTAGTGGACAGCGAAGAGGGTTATCTCAGATTACAACAGGATCTTGACCAGATGGGCCAATGGGCTGAGAAGTAGTAGATGGAGTTTAATTTAGATAAATGCGAGGTGCTGCATTTTGGGGCAGCAAAAAAGTGGGACTTATACACTTAATGGTAAGGTCAGAGGGAGTGTTGCTGAACAAAGAGACCTTGGAGTGCAGGTCCATAGCTCCTTGAAAGTGGAATGGCAGGTTGATAGGATAGTGAAGAAGGCGTTTGGTATGCTTTCCTTTATTGGTTAGAGTATTGAGTACAGGAGTTGGGAGGTCATGTTGCGGCTGTACAAGACATTGGGTAGGCCACTATTGGAATATTACGTGCAATTCTGGTCTCCTTCCTTTCGAAAAGATGTTGTGAAACTTGAAAGGTTCAGAAAAGATTTACAAGGATGTTGCCAGGGTTGGAGGATCTGAGCTACAGGGAGAGGCTAAACAGACTGGAGCTTTTTTCCCTGAAGCGTCGGAGGCTGAGGGGTGACCTTATAGAGGTTTACAAAATTATGAGGGGCATGGATAGGATAAATAGGCAAAGTCTTTTCCCTGGGGTTGAGGAGTCCAGAACTAGAGGGCATAGGTTTACGGTGAGAGGGGAAAGATATAAAAGAGACCTAAGGGGCAACCTTTTCACACAGGGTGGTATGGGTATGGAATGAGCTACCAGAGGATGTGTTGGAGGCTGGTACAATTGCAACATTTAAGAGGCATTTGGATGGGTATATGAATAGGAAGGGTTTGGAGGGATATGGGCCGGATGCTAGCAGGTGGGACTAGATTGGGTTGAGATATCTGGTCGGCATGGACGGGTTGGACCGAAGGGTCTGTTTCCATGCTGTACATCTCTATGACTCTATCATTCCCACTGTCACCCCCTCCCCATACTTCAGATGGCTCTAATACTACAGAACCTCAGCTCTTCAATGCAGTTGATTGGTTTGTTTCCAGGAGCAGTTAGGATTCCACCTCTTTGGTATGAGACAAGAGTCACATATTGGTCAGCCGTGTAAAGGCAGCAAATTTCCTTCCTAAAAACACTGAATTAACTAATGGGTTCTTACACCCACTTCACACTCACTTTTACTGACATTAACTTCATACTTTTATATTTTCATAAGGAAATTTACATTCTTAAACTGTCATGGTGGGATTGAACTCTCTGTTTCTGAATTAATTGATTTACTATTTCAGAATCACTGCCGTACTTGTGTAAAAATTCATTGCCAAACTGCCAATTTTGCATACTTTCCACCCCTCCAAGTGCTGTTCCCCTGCTGTAAGGTATTGTTCACGGTATGTTGCAGGGAATAATGGTTGTCAATTGAAGAATTGACAAATTTAAGTTCTCATTAGATGTGCTATTAGCCACTGAGAATTTATAAAGTTACAAATCACACAACACCAGGTTATAGTCCAACAGGTTTAATTGGAAGCACACTAGCTTTCGGAGCGCCGCTCCTTCGTCAGGTGGTTGTGGAGGACTCAATTGTAAGACACATAATTTATAGCAAAAGTTTACAGTCTGATGTTATTGAAATTATACATTCAAAAATACCTTGATTGTTTGTTAAGTCTCTCATCAGTTAGAATGTAACCTTTAAAAAAGGTTTTTATGATTTACATATGAAAGAAGTGAAACTATCAAGTGAAACTATCAGAAGGGACTGTTGGAGCATCACGTTTTCAAATCATTTAGAATACTGTAATTGGAAATGCTGCAGTATTCCAATAATATTCATTTGGTCTATAAGAATGGAAAATATGCCTTCTCATGTAACATTGTTGCTCATATAATAAGTAGCAACTAGCATTCATTGAATACACTATTGTTTTACATCATGACAGAAGAATGGCTTTGTTGTAACACTTTGAATATGTTATTGTGCTCAGATAAGTGCATGAAGCCCTGGATTCAAGATTCCAACTTTGGGCTGGTCATATCAGTCACTTATTTCCAATATCACTTTCCAGTTCCTTTTCTTTCACCTTCTGCTGACGTGCATCTCCCAGTCTGGTCTTTCCAGAATTATGGGAGTGAAATACCAAGGGTAAAGCCAGGAGTGAGGATAGTTAACAGGAAATGAGTGCTGACCTGTGTAGTGCAACACTGGAATGATTCTCCGCCACCTGTTCTCGGATTGTGGCTTCCTCCTGTCTCCTGGAAATGGCAGAATGGGTCTGCACTATTTGCCTTCAACTAGTCAATTCTAGGTGGACATACACAGCATTCAGTTTTGGAGTTGCCATAGCTCTGGGAATGTTGCTGTCAGATTTCATGAACAAGTTGCCAACTTGGAAGACAAGACTGTGTAACTTGAGGAAATTCATTTGTATTCTATAGTTCTCATCCAATTCAAATTCAACTCTTTGTATTAGAGAAATCAATGGCTTTAACCCCTCCCCCTACCTCCCCTTACAAAATCTGATGCTTTAAAGACATGTCTTGTGAACAGAGTATTCAAAGTAAAGTGGTTATAAAGATGGTGCAGTGCCCCATGCCTGTTCCATGTTAGAGTAAATGTTTAGTCAGCCACTTCTTCTATGGCTCATTCTGACACACTTCAAACAGGAAAAGACACTTAAAGGTGGAGTATGTGGAGCAAACTTTATACAGCCTAAGTGATCCATCAAAATCTGTGCGGAGAGTAGCATTTCAGTTTCTGTGTCTTTCACATCCTCCAAAATAACTGTTGAGAAGCATGTTCTTTCGAGCACCTTGGTTTGCCTATATCAAAGATACATATCACGGCAAGGCTTCATGATGCATCTATTCCTAAATCCTTTTGAAAACAAGCAGTTCACATGAACAGCTGCAGTTGCTGTCTTCAGAAATTTTACTCTCAAATAAGATTTGCTGACCTAATTGTCCAATTATTATTTGAGGCATTATTTTGTTTATAACTTACTTTCTATGATGTTCTTCTATGTTATTTATATCTTAAAAGAGGGAGGAATGCTTTTAATTCCAGTGTGCCCTCACCCTCATTTTTTTTTTTAAGTTTACTTGTAAACTTTGTCAACTGTCTCACCCTTTACGTAAAAGGACTAACTTAATCCCTAATTCCTGATGAAGGGCTTTTGCTTGAATCGTCGATTTTCCTGCTCCTCGGATGCTCCCTGACCTGCTGTGCTTTTCCAGCACCACTCTAATCTTAACCTCATCCCAGTCCCAATAAAGCAATTTAGGTAGTGTTGTATGATTACACCCCTTCTTACAACAACAAGTGTTGCTGTTGACTTATGCCTACTCTTGATGAGATTAGCAGTTTCTTCAAGTAATTATGGGTAAGGACTGACAGACATCTTGAGAATGTTATATGTTTGATGTCTTGGAAAGTTAAGGGTTAATAAACCAACTTCCTTGCAACTTCCCAATATGGAACAATCGCCGGGTGCTCTGGGAAGAAGGCTTATTGCACCAGTTATATACTATAATTGTCGAAGATTAATGCTCTGCCTAACACCTATTTCCTTGCACAAGCATTTCTTGTAGATAATACCCAGCCACTAAAAGCAGAAATTAAGCGATAATTTGTTCTCAGCTGGTGTGAGATTTGGCAAAACACCACATCAGTCAAACCGAAGGAAAATCAGAGGTGAACATTAAATGGAAAAGGGGAAAAAAAAGCATCAGTGAAAGCAGTTTGCTGTAAAAAGCTTATAACGGAGTTATCCTCAGTAATAAACAGTTCACAAGATTCAAAGTTTGTAAGACGATTTGTAGCTCGGGTGCTCGTTGTTATGGTTCAGTTCGCCGAGCTGGGAATTTGTGTTGCAGACGTTTCGTCCCCTGACTAGGTGACATCCTCAGTGCTTGGGAGCCTCCTGTGAAGCGCTTCTGTGATGTTTCCTCCGGCATTTACAGTGATTTGTACCTGCCACTTCCGGTTGTCAGTTCCAGCTCTCCGCTGGTATATTGGGTCCAGGACAGCTGGAACAGAACCACAACAAGTTCACAAGATTGCTCACTTCCCTGATGGGATTCCTGACTCTTGCTTCCTCTCATTAATCGGCCATTGTATATGGTGAGATTTCTCCTGAGGCAGTCCGTTTGCTTTTACTGCCCTTCACCCCCCTCTCCAAATATTTACTGTGCAAGAACAAATGTGCTTTGTATAATCTCACTGCAAACAAAACCCAGGATATATGGAAAATGCAGCATGCATATCTAACCCCGGCTGCCAATTGCTCTTTGTAGATGTGTTTGTTGATGCTTATCCATGGATCTGAATGCAGCTTCATTCGTGATCAGTTTTTGTAACCAGTCTGAATCCAAATTATTAATATCGTGGTCATTGTTAAATATTTCTTTAGTTTGTTTTCTAAATTAGTCCAGAGCGGATAAATCCAGATTTTGGATGTGCACTGCCGGCTGCTGGGAAAGATAAAATTCCCAGCAAAAGCTTTAAAAAAAAAAGCCCCAATGTTTGATACAGTAATACAAATCCCAATTCATGGAGACCTGATCAGTGGCATTACTCTTTGAAGTTTGCTTTGGATTTTGCTCAAGTGGTTGAGGTACTGTCAAAACTTGTGCTGCCTCCAGGAGATCGGGCGTTTCCCCACCAGGAAGTGGGGAATGTGAACAGGCAAATCATCCGCGAAATATACTCTGATACCTGAGAGAGTTAATGCAACCTTCTGTCCACAGCAGCCACTTTGCTTGATTGAGGTTGGTGCATCATGAGGGTGGGGGGGGGGGGGGGGGGGGAAAGGTTTTTGGTGAAAAAGGGATAGGAAAGAAGGACTAGCATCCCCTACAATAGGGTATGCCAGAAAGGGGCAATAATGACACCAATGAAATTGTGTGTGAGCAACTTCTTTTGAAGTAGTTTGTTGTTTGTGCTGATTCTACTCTTTCGGTAGCTGCTAGGCTACACCGGAGTGGCAGCCATTTCGCTCCACTCTATGTATTCTTGCCTACCTCTAACGCCTTCATCTTAATTCTCTGTCTGTTTCACTCTTTTTTTCCTCATTCTTGCAAACCAGTCAGCTTGCCTATGCAATCAGTGCTTAAGACAATAAGAAATAGGAATGGGAACATACTATTCGGCCCCTCAAGCCTGACCTACTGTTCAATAGATGCAGATCCAACACACCTTACTTCCACTTTACTGCCCTGTACCCTGTAAGCCTTGATCAAGTATCTATCTATTTCAGCATTAAACATACACAATGACTGCCCCCACAGCTCTCTGTGGCAAGGAGTTCCTAAGACCTACACCCCTCTGAGAGAAGTAATTCTTCCTCCTTTCTGCCTTAAATTGGTGTCCCTTTATTCTGAGACTACGCCCTCTGGTCCTAGACTCTCCCATGAGGGGAAGCAACCTCTCAGCATTTATCCTGTTGAGCCCCTTGAGAGTTCTGTATGTTCCGACTCTCCGAGAGTGTGATGGAGACAGATTTAATCATGGTTTTCAAAAGGGAATTGGTTACATACCTGAAGAGAAAAAAGGAAGTGGAGGGCTAGGGGCAAAGGGCAGGGAAAATGAATTACCCTTTCAGGCAGCCACCATTTGTGACTCAACTTGGTGCTTCCCCTCCATTTAATGGAATCTCGGGCAAACACTAGAAGCTTTATGTGGCATGAGTCTGTGTTTTAGTGTTCCACAGCTTACCGGGCCATCAACATGGATATTCACATGAATGAAGAGGGTTTTGTGATTTGTCACACATAGTACTAGCAGTGAAGTATATGTTGTGCTGCAAACATTGAACCACTTCAGTGGAATGGGAGGGACAGTGGTCTGAGTCATCAGTCAAAATGTAGTGTTTAACAGCACTTTTTAAGTTAATGATTGATATTTAAGCTTCAACAAAAATCTGGAGCTTGTGTTAATTCGAAGAAAAGCCAAAATGACAACTATAATCTTTCATTAACAGACAGTCCAATACAAGCAGAGATCAAGGCTTTTTCCGTGTGAATGCATCTGTCCTTGTGCAAGATAGCTAAATTAATGTGGCATGATTTGGGCACAAATCACAGATGCAGGGGTGAATACTGTATTGTGAGGGCCATTTTGAAGTTAGTTAGGAGCTGTTATTACAGAGGAAAATTGCCAGGCAGAGTTTCAGAAACCAGAAGAAAAATGGAAAAATGAAACCCTCTCCATCTGGAAGCTGTACTGACCCTGTCATTAATAACCGACCAGATGGAAACAATTGGGAGAATAGATTCTTCAGTGTCACCTCTTCATAAACACTAAGCTGTCTGTGGATTCACAGGTCCACATTCCTGAAATCTTTCCTGTCTGCAAGTTGGCTTTTTACCTGTCAGATGAGGGCAAAATGTCATTCGGTTTAAGGTCAAATCAAATTTGATATGTTCTATGGCAATCTTTTTAATTCAATAAACATTATCACCAGCGTTGTAAGGGTTAAGGCAAAACTAACAGTGCTTACTCTCCCTGCAGCAAGCTAATGAAGGAGACACCCTATTAAATGGTGATAAGGGGCACTCTTTGACAAGCACTGTAGTCCATCTTTCAAATTTCAGTCCTTCTCCATGCTTGTCCATCTTGCCAATGTGGAGCTCGCTGGAATGTGCCCTGAGGCTGCCAGTAAATGTTTCGAACCATTCTCCCAGCATTTTGCATTCACGTGATTGGTTCAAATGACTCTGTGTGACTGCTCTGTGATCTGTATGTGCAGAGCAACAATGCTGAGGTCTGGAGAATAGACCTTCATAGGAAAAAAACACATTTCAAAGTAAGTAAAACAAAAGCTAATTGCAAACAGAATGCACAGAAAAGTTAACTAATACAGGACACAGCTAAAAGAGAAAGTTAGTGATCAAAGTATCAGACACTTTAGGAACATTTCTGCCATTCAAAACTGATGCTGGTGTTGGCATTGGTGTCTAGTAAAGCATTAAGAGTATTTATGGTACTCTAAGGAAGAGAGAAACTAAGATTCTCAAATTTCACCTCTCAATAGTCACAGGACACACGTCTCCAAAGTTAAACTATGCTGCTGTTAATTTGAATTACTGTCTTGTTACTAATGCAATATTCTGCGGTTGTACCATACCATGCCCAGGTACCCTGTCCCTTAATAAAGCAGCACCATGACCTATGTGGAGGTAAAACAACCCTTTTACCTGCATAAAGTTGACACACTCAGCAGCATCGTGTCATAAGTTGCCTCCCAAATCCAGGAAAGAAAGGAAAAAATGAGTGAGTTGTCCTGGGCCATTACAACCAACCTCAAAGCTGCCATCTCAAAACACGATTAGCTTCATTCTCCCTCATGATCCCAATGTGTACATAACCCAATAAAGGTTAGGGAGGTTGAATTTGTGACCGAAAGTGCTCTGAGAGTGAACTTTGCCAGAACTGGTAGAGAAACAGAGTAGTCAATCAGCAGCACCATCTGTTTCTTTCTCTTGTCTACTTAAGGTCAGTGCTGCTTATTTGCATATGTCCACTTTGTTACTGCTGAAGATTAATTCCACCCACATATGTACATGAATTTCTAACACATCTAAGGAAAGATACGCTAGCGTTGGACAGAATCTACAGAAGGTTCTCTAAGTTGATCCCACAACTGGAGGGGACTACCTTATGAGAAGAGGTTAAAGAGGTTGAGCCTATACTCATTGGAGTGTCAAAGGATGAATAGTGACCTTATTGAAACATACAAGATTCTGAGGGAGTCAGAACGGGGTAGATGCACGGAGGTTGTTTCCCCTGTTGGGAGAGTCTAGGTCTAGAGGGCGTTATCTCAGGATAAGGGGTTGCACATTTTAGGAAGGGTTCAGGAGGAATTTCATCTTTCAGGCCAGTGAGCCTGTGGAATTATTCATCGCAGAGGCTGGGTTATTAAGTACATTCAAGGCTGAAATAGACAGGCACTTAATCAGTAAGGGCATCAAGGGTTATAAGGAAAAGAGAGAACAGTGGAAGTTGAAGATGATCTGATCAGCTATAATGTCAGTGAATAAGTACTCTTGATGGACTAAACAGCCACCTTCAATTGTATGTTATGGTCCTGCAGTGAGGTTTGACTTTTTATGGGTCTGTGCTGTCATACATATGAATGTTTGCACATGCAGTGCTGCTGAGTTCTTTAATGCCATTACAGCTTGTGTTTCACTTTTGCAATTTTGGCTTCATTGGAGGATCAGGCAATGGGATAGGAAGCCAAATCTCCAGATCGGTCAATGACAGAAGAATAGGCAGCATTGTAAGCAGTATAGGTGGAAGCTTAAAATTACAAAGAGACTTTGATCGGTTAAGCAAATGGGCACAATTGGAGAAAATGTAGGCAAATATGAGGTCATCCATTTTGGACCTAAAAAGATACTTTCTGAATGGTACAAACAGTGCAGGCTCAAAGGTACCTGGTATTCCCCATGGGAGATTGATTAGCAAGGTTAGATCTCATGGAATACAGGGAGAACTAGCCATTTGGATACAGAACTGGCTCCAACGTAGAAGACAGAGTGGTGGTGGAGGGTTGTTTTTTCAGACTGTGACCAGTGGAGTGCCACAAGGATCAGTGTGGATCTGAGCATAAGAGGTGCAGTTAGTAAGTTTGCAGATGATACCAAAATTGGAGGTGCAGTGGACAGCGAAGAGGGTTCCCTCAGATTACAACAGGATCTGGACCAGATGGGCCAATGGGCTGAGAAGTGGCAGATGGAGTTTAATTCAGATAAATGCGAGGTGCTGCATTTTGGGAAACCAAATCTTAGCAGGACTTATTCACTTAATGGTAAGGT
>NC_057725.1:59389026-59454637 GCF_004010195.1 Chiloscyllium plagiosum
GAGGCTGGTACAATTGCAACATTTAAGAGGCATTTGGATGGGTATATGAATAGGAAGGGTTTGGAGGGATATGGGCCGGATGCTAGCAGGTGGGACTAGATTGGGTTGGGATATCTGATCGGCATGGACGGGTTGGACCGAAGGGTCTGTTTCCATGCTGTACATCTCTATGACTCTATGATCAAAATATACAATTCATGCTCAAAGTTTGGGAGAAGATTTGTAGCTCGGGTGCTGGTTGTTGTGGTTCTGTTTGCCGAGCTGGGAATTTGTGTTGCAGACGTTTTGCCACACCAACCAGCCACGAAACGACATTACCAGCTATCCTTAGTAGCCACACACTCAGATGACAATTATAGGACAAGCCAAACAGAGAACAGCCTGGGAATTCCTAGAGGCATGGCACTCATCCACAGATTCAATCAATAAGCACATCGACCTGGACCCACTATACCGGCCACTGCAGCGGACAGCTGGAACTGACAACCGGAAGCGGCAGATACAAACCACTATAAATGCCAGAGGAAACATCACAGAAGTGCTTCACAGGAGGCTCCCAAGCACTGAGGATGTCACCTAGACAGGGGACGAAACGTCTGCAACACAAATTCCCAGCTCGGCGAACAGAACCACAATACAATTCATGCAATGAGCTAGATGCAGAAAATATTCAAAACTCCTAACAGAATGCTGGTCTCATACTTAGAGGACTAGAGTACAAGTGGGTAGTAGTTATCCTTTAACTGTGCAAAACTTAAGAGCACATGTGGAATACTGGATGCAATTCTGGGCACCATACTTTTGGGATGATGGGAGTGCAGTGTAGATTCACTAGATTCATGTTTGAACTCCCAACATGAGATTAATACGAGAGATGATACAAACTAGCAATTTTTTCTTCTCTGGAATTTGAAAGTTTAAGGACTTGTTTACAAAAACAATAAGGGAGGTAGTTGGAAAAGAGAGGGAGAAATTATTTCCACTTAGTGTGTGGCCTTGGCAAAGAGATATGGGGCGAGAGATTTGTTTTCCTTTGTTTTCAGGTGAAGTCGAAAATGGGAGAGTTACGAGAGAAACCCGCAGCCTACCTTAGTCAGAAAGGATACCCGCTCTTTTCTCTGTCAGCCAGGGCAGCTGATTGGCTGCCAGCAAGATTTCTGCTGGAATTGCAAACCTGGTGCCACTGATTAGTCCGAGGCTGGCATCGACAAAACGTAGCAGTGCCACAGTGGAGGCCATGGTTGGTGCCAGGGCCTTCAACCTGGACCCCCCAGGTGGAGGATCATGACCAAGGTGCTGAGTCAGCAAGGGGCATTGGGAGTTGGCAGTCCTAGGGGGAGGGGAGCAGGGAATTTGGGAGTAAGGGTGGGGAGCTGGATCTTGGGAGTGGAACCCCCTCCCCCCTTTCTCTGTGTCTAGTACGTCGTTCTTGCAGAATTTAGTGTAGATTGAGGAATTCTTCATCACCCTCTGCTACCATCTCAAACTGACCAAATGCTCGCACTAGTTTGCCAGCCAGGAAGATAATCTATCTGTAGTAATTACAGACAAGGCAGGACCACTTTAAAAGGGTTGTGATTAACTCTGGGACAGGAGGTTGACTTTAGGCCATTCTGCTTGAGGAGAGGGGTGGGGTGTGGTAATTACCTGCCCAGTGTCAACCCATCCAATTATCTCTTCTTCCTACCTCCATTCCTTGGATGTTCATTGCCTACAATGTGAGTCAGACTTTTCAGAAGAAAATTAAGAAACCGATCCCCAAGCAAAGGGTGGGAGAAGCTCAGAATTCTTCTGCAACTGCAGATTGACACTAGATTAATTGGTCATTTTAAATTTGAAGTTGGTTGATTGCTCCCATCCTTTATTGCTTTTAGATAATAACAAAGGCAGGCATGCAGAGATAATAATAGACCATACTACATATGAAAATAGGGAAATGCACATTTTTGCTATGCATTTTAAAACTGTATTTCAAGAAAAGATTAAGGACAAAAGGGTAATTAGGGAGAGAATAGGGCCCCTCACAGATTAGAAAGGCAACCTATGTGTGGAACCGCAGGAGGTGGGGAACAAAAGGGTAACTAGAGAGAGAGAGAGAGAGAGAGTAGGGCCTCTCAAAGATCAGCAAGGCTGCCTATGTGTGGAACCACAGGAGCTGTGGGAGATGCTAAACGAGCATTTTGCACCACTGTTTACTTTGGAGAAGGATACGGAAGATATAGAATGTGGGGAAATAGTTGTTGACATTTGAAAAACGTCTATATCATGGAGGATTAGATGCTGGATGTCTTAAAACGCATAAAGGTGGATAAATTCCCAGGATCTGATCAGATGTACCCTCAAACTTCTTGCAAGCTAACGAAGTGATTGCTGGGCCCTTGCTGAGATATTTGTATCATCGATAGTCATAAGTGAGGTGCCAGAAGACTGGAGGTTGGCTAACGTGGTGCCACTTTTAAGAAAGGTGGAAGGAAAAGCCAGGGAGCTATAGACCGGTGAGCCTGATGTTGGTGGTGGGCAAGTTGTGGAGGGAATCCTGAGGGACAGGATATACATGTATTTGGAAAGGCGAGGACTATTAGGGATAGTCGGCATGGCTTTGTGCGTGGGAAATCATGTCTCACTAACTTGAGTTTTTTGATGAAGTAACAAAGAGGATAGTTGAGGGCAGAGCAGTGGACGTGATCTATATGGACTTCAGTAAGGCATTCGAAAAGGTTCCTCATGGTAGACTGTTAATAAGGTTAGATCTCATGGAATACAGGGAGAAGTAGTCATTTGGATGCAGAACTAGCTCAAAGAGAGAGGGTGATGGTAGACAGTTGCTTTTCAGACTGGAAGCCTGTGACTAGTGGTTTGCCCCAAGGATAGGTGCTGGGTCCTCTACTTTTCATTGGAGGTATAGTTAGTACGTTTGCAGATGACACCAAAATTGGAGGTGTCGTGGACAGTGAAGATGGCTACCTCCGATTACAGCAGGATCTTGATCAGATGGGCCAATGGGCTGAGGAGTGGCAAATGGAGTGTAGTTTAAATAAATGTGAGGTGCTACATTTTGGAAAGGCATATCAGAGCAGGACTTATACGCTTAATGGTAAGGTCTTAGTGGGGGCAGCTGAACAAAGAGACCTTGGCCTGCAGGTTCATTGTTCCTTGAAAGTAGGGTATCAGGTAGGTAGGATAGTGAAGAAAGCATTTGATATGCTTTCCTTTATTGGTCACAGTATTGTAAAGGAGTTGGGAGGTCATTTTGCAGCTGTACAGGACATTGGTTAGGCCACTTCTGAATATTGTGTGCAATTCTGGTCTCCCTCCAATCGGAAGGATGTTGTGAAACTTGAAAGGGTTCAGAAAAGATTTACAAGGATGTTGCAAGGGTTGGAGGATTTGAGCTACAGGGAGAGGCTGAATAGGTTGGGGATATTTTCCCTGGAGCGTCGGAGGCTGAGGGGTGACCTTATGGAGGTTTATAAAATCATGAAGGACATGATTCGGGTAAATAGACAAGGTCTTTTCCCTGGGGTGGGGGAATCCAGAACTAGATGGCATTGGTTTAGGGCGAGAGGGGAAAGATATAAGAGAGACCTAAGGGGCAACATTTTCATGCAGAAGGTGGTGCTTGTGTGGAATGAGCTGCCAGAGGAAGTTTTGGAGGCTGGTACAATTGCAACATTTAAAAGACATCTGGATAGGTACATGAATAGAAACAGTTTAGAGAGATATGGATCTAGTGCTGGCCAATGGGACTGGATTAGGCCAGGATATCTGATTGGCATGGATGAGTTGGACTGAAGGGTCTATTTTCATGCTCTACATCTCTATGCTCTGAAAGAAACCTGGTATAAGAACAAATCTTCAGTTAATATTGTCAGCATGTTGTTAGGGCCATGGCCTTTTCAGTATCCAGTGCCTTTAGCCATTTCTACGTATCATCTGAAATGAATTCAAAGGATCTTAGAATCTTACAGCACAGAAACAGACCCTTTGGTCCAGCCAGTCCATGCTGACCATGTTCCCAAACCCTTGCTTGGATTTGGCCAATTTCCCACCAAATCTTTCCTAATCATGTACTTACACCAATGTATTTTAAACATTGTAACTGTACCCGCATCCATCACTTTCTCAGGAAGTTGATTGCACAAGTGAACCACTATCTGTGTAAAAACATTGTCCCTCCTATCCATTTTGAACTGATACTGGGGGCTACCTCTTTGTTTGCGGGCGATGGTGTGTCATTAGCTTTATAGCACTTGTCATTGTCCTGAGATTGTGAAAGGCATTTTATAAATACATGTTCCCTCCTTCCATTGCTGCCAGGGTATTTTTCTGACTTGCTTTTCCATAACTGAGGGGAAAGGGGATACCTTCCCTCAGCTCGTTCCAGCTCTCAGATTCCAGCTCCTTGATCTTGGACAAACATTTCACTGATGTCTGACTGACAGAGTGAACCCTGTATCGACAGAGAATCCACTCATGCATTGAATGACGTAGGGGATGTGCTCATATTATCAGTGCACTGCCTGTGTAGGAATGCCCACAAAGCACTTAGTGTAATTAATCCTTGCTGTCTCATCCAATGAGAGAGCTGTGGGGGGTTTCCCTTCATGGGCTCATTCAGAAATGCCTTCCATTGCTGTAAGAAGCAACACGTTTTAGTAGAGAACCAGTTCGGTTTACTGGCAAAGTATTAAATCCTGCACCTCTATGTGAGAAGGCTCTTTGTAGACCTGAGTTCAGCCTGGCATGGAAAATTCTAAGCATTCACTGCATTGTAAGGCTCTCTTGAATGAATGCTATAGCAACCACTGGAAACTGCAAAAAAATCAGTAATAAAAGACAGTAGTTTGATAAAAAGCCTGTTGAGAAAATTATGGCTCTAGTGCCAGGCCTCAGTGAAGCCTTGACTGTCGTCTTTGTGGGTTCAGTATAGTCGCTGTGGTGGGATAAGGCATAAGCACATAAGCTCTGTGGGTGCTTTGTACGATTGTGGTTTTCATTTCCTTACACAGTGCCCGCAGAGCTGCAGATGCAATTGTAAGTCATGGGCACAGATTTTACAGATTACAACCAGCTCCAAAATAAGAAATGTTGGGTGGGGGTTGGGCAGATTAAGTGACTGAACAGTTCAGGATGTGGTTTTCTTCCATTGCTAATTCTAGCACAATGTGTGTGAAGTTCTCCCATAAGTGAATACAGTTAGCATTTAGTGAGACTAATTGCAGTTGAGTACACGGACTCAGGGGGAGAAGGGTGCCGTGTCGTTGGTGGTGGGGGAGGAGACTGTCTCATTGATGCAGTCAGCTAAAACCAAATTCGTCCTGTCCTGGAAAGATTCTTCATTGTTGAATTTGATGCAGACTAAAACACTTGAAGCTCTTAAAGGAATTTCAGAGTTCCCCTTCAGAGGTTAGCTCAGTTTCTCACCTGTCCCTCATTTGTCATGAGTTTCAAAACAGGAATCTGTGGGTGGTCTAATTCAGCATTGTTTGACATGGAGGCTCCTCATATGTTGAGGTAAAGCAGAAAATAAGAGTGTAAAAGAGCAGCAGCTTCTAAACAGAAGCAGCCCGTCTTTCAGCTCTGAAGTTCTTTTGCAGAGTGTGCAGCTCAATGTTGGCATTAAATTTGGAAGATCAATATGTGAATGACCTTAACATGTTAACTTCCAGGGAATACAATTAACCTTCTATAAAATTAATGAGTAGGGCGTTCTAATTATTGACTGCACTTTTGATGGTTTTTACAAGCTGCTTTCATTAGTCTGGAGATGATTTTGATGATCCTAAAATAATGCAGGTTTTTGGAAGGAAATCAAGTAGAAATTTAGGGAAGAACTGAAAACCTAACGGAGAAACATTTTGAGCCTTCAGATATGTCATGGTCATATATGCAGGGATCTCCTTCCAATTTATTACTCTCGGTATAAAGGAAGGGTGTTGCTGAAAGCTTCCAATGCGTTTCCATGTTCCACACTATGTTCAACCCATCGGAGCAGCAGAAGGTGTTCCTGGTGGTTTCTGTACAAAAGCAGTTGTCAGTCTGAATAAAAGGTTTATGCGCAATTCTTAATAGAGTCTTCAATCAAGTTAACCTTAATGCAATATTACAACCGGGATGTAAGCAAACAACGAAATTTGTCTTTCTATGAATTAAAGAAACAAGACACTACACAGTGGTAAAAAGAGCTCAAAAACTAGAAACTTGAAATTGTTTCACTCTTGTGAGTTTCCTTTTACTATCCCTGTGAAGTTTGTTCCTTCTCCATTAATGTTCCTTCATTTGTTCTGGGAGTGGGAGAAATGTTGAGGAAAGCTGACAGATTTGAAGCCTTTTGTAAGGGATGGAGCTTGTTGGTGTGATGTTGTCCAGCTGCTAGAGCTCCTTACGAGTTAAACACTGGGAAGGCAGCTATCTCGCTCCAAGCAATGGGGTCACAGTGACATTAGGATCACGTCTCTCTCTATCCTTAACAGCTCCAGCCATTAGACCTTGCACTCAATGCTGATCGATGAAAGGACATTTTATGTGAACATATAAGCACGTTTCCTTCCCCCAAACATCTTTGCCTCCACCTTGTGTTCTTTAATAGACAACCTGAAATCAGTTTCTTTCAGTACTTGTTGATCATCTTTTCTGATGTGTCGTTTTTGACTCAGAATCAGGTTTCTTTTCTGAGAATGCTCCTGTGAAGCTTCTTTAGTTGTTTCCCAATCTTAAGTAGGGAAACAATAAATGAGGAGCAGAATTAAGCCATTCTCCTATACAACCATAGGAGCAGAAATTAGACCATTCAGCCCATCAAGTCTGCTGTGCCATTCAATCTCTGCCACTTGGTCCATCTCGTACACCTCCCTCCCCTTTCTCGACCTCTCACCTTTTCCATCTTTGGTGACAATCTCCGGATGAATGTTTACTACAAACCCACAGACTCCCATAACTACACCTGGACTACACCTCCTCCCACCCAATTTCCTCCATCCCATTCTCATAATTCCTCTGCCTCCGCCACGTCTGCTCAGACAAGGAGACTTTCCAGTCGTGAGCATCCCATACGTCCACCTATTTCGAACAGCACACTTTTCCTCCCTCCATCATCCAGACACCCCTCCTCCGTACCACCTCCATTCCCACTCCCACCACTCTAAACACCTCCCTCAACGCAATAAGGACAGAGTTCCCCTTGTCCTTACCTACCACTCCACTAGTCTCTGCATCCAATGCATCATCCTCCGACATTTCTGCCAATTCCAAATAGACTCCACCACCAAGAACATCTTCCCCTCCCCACCCCTCTGAGCCTTCCAGAAGAACCGTTCCTTCAGACGGGTTCACACCACCCCCGCCACCAAACCCAGGTACCTTCCCCTACAACCAGACAAAATGCAAAACCTGCTTGTACACCACCCGCCTCACCAACATCCAGGGCCCCAAACAGTCCTCCCAGGTGTGACAGAAATTCACCTACCTCTCCTCCAACCTAGTTTATTGCATCAAGTGCTCCCGACGTAGTCTTCTCTACATCGGGTAGACCGAAAGTAAACCTACGGAATAGCTCACAAAGCATTGCAGCCGGGCCCGCAGGCTGACTGGACTTCCCAGTCACTGCCCATTTCAATTCCCCCAACCACTCCCTCTATGACATGACCATCCTTGGCCTGCTCCATTGCCAAAACAAACCACAGCGTAAATTGGAGGAACAATTTAAAAGGCAAATGGATGGGTATACAAATAGGAAGGGCTTGGAGGGATATGGGCCGAGTGCTGGCAGGTAGGACTAGATTGGGTTGGGATATCTGGTCAGCATGGACAAGTTGGACTGAAGGGTCTGTTTCCGTGCCGAACATCTCTATGACTCTATAACACCTCATCTTCTGCCTGGGCAGCCTATAGCCCAGAGGATTCAACACTGAGTTCTCCAATTTCAAATAACTGCCCTCCCCATCCCCTGACTCCCAGCCCCTCCCCCTCACTGCCACTGCTCCCTGACACCAACCAAATTCATTCCTTCCATTGACCATCTGGGTCGTACCTTCTATCTGTCTTCAACTATCTCCACTTCACCACTCTGCCCCTGCCACCCCCTTCATCTGCAGCTCCCCTGACACCCACCCCCAGCCCAGAGGAAGGGTTACTCCTGAAATGTTGACTTCTCCACCTCCTGATGCTGCCTCGCATGCTGTGTTCTTCCAGCCTCCTGCCTGTCTACTTTGGATTCCAGCATCTGCAGTTTTTTTTGTCTCTGCCATTCAATCATGGCTGATAGGTTTTTCAACCCCATTTTCCCACCTGCTCCCCGTAACCTTTGATCCCCTTGGCAATCTATCTTACATATACTGAATGGCCTGGCCTCCATAGCCTTCAATGGCAATGAATTCCACAGATTCATCACTCTTTCGCTAAAGAGCTTTCCCTTTATCTCCATTCTAAAGGGTCTTCCCTTTACTATTGAGGCTGTGCCCTTGGGTCATTGTCTCTCCTGCCAATGGAAACATCTTCCCAATGAGCTCTCTGTCCAAGCCATTCAGTACTCTGGAAGTTTCAATCAGATCCCCTGTCATCCTTCTAAACTCCAGAGTATAGTCCCAGAGTCCTCAAACATTCTTCCTATGTTAAGTCTTTCATTCCTGGGACCATTCTCGTGAACCTCCTCTGGACCCACTGCAGGGCCAGTGTTTCCTCCCTGAGGTATGGGGCCCAAAATTGCTCATACACTTCAAATGTAGTCTGACCAGAACCTTATAAAGCCTCAGAAGTATGTTCCTGCTTTTATGTGCTAATCGTCTCGAGATGAATGACAATATTGTATTTGCCTGCCTAATTACTGACTCAACCTGTAAGTTTACCTTAAGAGAATCCTGGACTAAGGCTCCCAAGTCCTTTTGTACTCCAGATTTCTGAATTCTCCCCCCATTTAGAAAATAGTCCATGCCTTCCTTCCTTCCTACCAAAGTGCATTACCTCACACTTTCCCGTGTTATATTTCATCTGATACTTCTTAGTCCACTCTTCTAACCTGTCTAATTCTTTCTGCAGCCTCCCTGCCTCCTCAATAATAATTGCCCTTCCACCTATCTTTGTATCATCTGCCCTCAGTTCTTTCATCCAGATCATTAATGTATAAAGTGAAAAGTTGTGATCCCAACATATTTAATTGTGGAACACCAGTAGTCACTGGCTTCTGAGAAAGACCATTTTAACCCAACTCTCTGCCTTGTGCCAGACAGCCAATCTTCTATCCATGCTGTACCTTGCCTCTAACACCATGGTCCCTTATCTTACTCTTTGAAGCTGTCCTGATTCAGTGTTATCATAGCTAATCCTCTATCACAATGCCATGTTCCCACTTTCTTCCCATGCACCTTGAAGCTTTTAAATCAAGCAAGTTATTCAACTCTTTCTTGAATATAGTCATACTCCACAACCAATTAAAACATCCTCTCTCACCTCCTCCAGCCCCATTAGAATTTTAAATGTTTCAAACAGATCCCCTCTCATCCTTCTAATGATTACAGGTTCAGCCGAACCAATTTCTTCTCACAGGACAGTCCTGCTATCAGCCTAGTAAGCGTCCCTTAAAGGTGAGCTTATCCTTTCTTAAGTAGGGAGATTGAAGCTGCAGTGTGGTCTCGCCAATACCCTGTATAATGTAAATAAGACATCGCTACTGCTGAGTTCAAGCCCTCTTGCAATGAATGTTACATTCCCATCCTTAGTAACCTTGCACCCATGTATTTGTAATCAACACAATATCAGAACAGTTTATGTCTATTTAAACTGCTAATTCAACTACATTATTACCAGTGGTCTGTGCATTAAGACAAAAAGTTGTTATACTTTGCCATGTGAGTCCATTTATTTTGTCCCCTTGTTTTCCCTGTCCTCTACTTTTGCTTCTTTCTTTTCTGTCTTTTGGTTCTGTTCTGGTTTCCCCACCCTCTTTTCCCTTGTTCTGGTACCCAATGCCCGCCATTCTAGTTTAAACCTTCCCAACAGCACACCTTCAGTGGTACCCAGCATCATAGGTGCCAGGCTTTGGCCAATTTGATTCATTCCATGTGATATCAAGAAACGGCTGAAGACACTAGATACTGCAAAGGCTATGAGCACTAATACCATTCTGACAATACTGAAGACTTGTGCTCCAAAACTTGCCACTCACCTAGCCAAGGATTTTCTGTACAGTTACTACAGTGACTTCTACCTGACAATTTGGAAAATTGAGATGGAAATGTGTTGCTGGAAAAGCGCAGCAGGTCAGGCAGCATCTAGGGAACAGGAGAATCGACGTTTCGGGCATTAGCCCTTCTTCAGGAATGAGGAAAGTTGGTCCAGCAGGCTAAGATAAAAGATAGGGAGGAGAGACTTGGGGGAGGGGCGTCGGAAATGTGATAGGTGGAAATTTCCAGCAACACATTTCCATCTCTGATCTCCAGCATCTGCAGACCTCACTTTCTCCTCAATTTGGAAAATTGCCCAGGTCTGCCCTGCACACACAGCGTAGGAGAAATCCAACCTGTCAGTTGCTGCCCCATCAGTCTCTCTCGATCATCAGTAGTTCTATCAAGTAGCACCTGTTCAGTGACATCCAGTTTGGGTTCTGCTGGGGCCACTCAGTTCCTGACCTCATAAACAGCCTTGGTCCAAACATATCCAGCAAGACCTGGACAATAACCAGATTTGGGCTGACGAGTGACAAGTAACATTCGCAGCACACATTTGCCAGGTAATGACCGTTTCAAATTGGAAACAATCTAACCACTGCCCCTTGACATTCAGTGGTGTTACCATCACTGAATTCCCCCACTGTAAACATCCTGTGGATTAATATTGACCAGAAACTCAACTGGACTCACGATATCAACACCATGTCTACAAGAGCAGATCAGAGGCTCCCACAATCCAAAGATGTGCAGGTCAGATGAATTGGCCATGCTAAATTGCCCATAGTGTTAGTTGCATTAGTCAGGGTCCTGTGGATTAATATTGACCAGAAACTCAACTGGACTCACCATATCAACACCATGTCTACAGATCAGAGGCTCCCACAATCCAAAGATGTGCAGGTCAGATGAATTGGCCATGCTAAATTGCCCATAGTGTTAGTTGCATTAGTCAGGGGTAAATATAAGGTATGGGAATGGGTCTGGGTAGGTTACTCTTCGGAGGGTAGTGTGGACCTGTTGGCCAAAGGGCCTGTTTCCATACTGTAGATAATCTAATCCAATCTTTAAAAAAAAATACTCAAGAAGCTTGACACCATTCAGGGCAATGCAGCTAGCTGGATTGGTGTCATATTTACAAACATCCACCTCTTTCACCACCAATACTCAGTAGCGGCAGTGTGTACTATCTCCAAGATGCACTGCAGAAATTCACCAAAGATCCTTAGATAGCACCTTCCAAATCCACAACCATTTTGATCTAGGAGGACAATGGCAGCAGATACATGGAAGCGCCACAACCTGCTAGCTCCTCTCTTAGCCACTCACCTTTCTGACTTGGAAATATATTGCCGTTCTTTCACTGTCTTGGGGCCAAAATCCTGAAGTTCCCCCTGCCTAATGACATTGTGAGTCTACCTACAGCAGTTCTAGATGGCAGCTCACCACCACCTTCTAAAGGGCAACTAGGGATGGGCAATAAATGCTGGCCAGCCAGCAATGCCCACTTTGCATAAGTTAGTGATGTCACCAGCTCAACGAAGAAAGAAAGATGGACTTGCATTTGTACCGCACCTTTCATGATTTCTTGTGGCCAAAGAAGGTACCTTTGAAATGTAGGAACTGTTATGATGTGGGAAACAATTGCTCACATTGAGATCCCACTATGAGAAATGATATAATGATGATCTGGTTTTGTGATTGTAACATTATAAAATCATGGAATCCCTATAGGGTGGTAGCAGTCCATTTGGCCCATCGAGTCCACACCGACCCTCTAAAGAGCATCCCACCCTGATATACTCACCTACCCTGGCCCATAACCCTTTATTTTCCATGGCTAGTGCACCTAATCTACACAAAGCTGAGCACTATGGATAATTTAGCTTAGCCAATCCTTCTAACCTGCATTATCTCTAGACTGAGGGATATTTATTTCTCCAAACAGCATCCCCATGCTCTTCTTTAAAATAGTACTGTTTACATTGTCCTGAGAAGGGCTGCTGAAGTTTTAGTCTCACATCACATCAGAAAGGCTGCAGCTCCTGTCATGCAGCATTCCCTCGACACTGCACTGAAATGTAAGCTCTGATTTATTTTGTGGTCTTGTTCTGAGCCTTGAAGCCACGACGTCTTGACTCTCAACTGAGACTTGGCTGACATCATATGATTAAAAGAATCAGTTTTGTACAAGGCCTGAATTGTCCTGATTCTGATAAAATGTTGCGGGACCAACCAAGGACACAGCAATGTGTAGGCAGAAAGTCTCGATTTCTTGCGGTGAATTTTCTCAGACAACACTGCCTGTTCTTATGGTGTGGATAACCTGCTTTTAGAAGGGGCCCTCTTAAAAGTGAAGGTGGGATATAGTGCTGTGGATGTGTGTCCACCTGCGGACTTACCTTTGTCTCTTTCCTGTATTGCTCCTCAGGGCGACACACCGAAAAACAAGGCAGAGAAGGCCATGGACCTGGAGCTGGCCGCATACCTGGAGAACCGGCAGCATTACCAGATGATTCAGCGAGAGGATCAGGAGACGGCTGTGTAATGCTGGCGAGGAGCTGATGGCCAATCTCCACCCCACCTTCTTCACCCGCTCCCCAAAGACTGCATGCCTGCTGCCATTTGTGACAACATGGCTCAGTGGTGACTCCACCATCGGCCAGCCTCTGTATGTGTGTGTGTGTGTGCGCGCGCGCGCGTGTGTGTATGTTTGTTTGTGTGTGTGTGTGTATTTTTTTAAATTCTTGGCTAAACCCACACCCTGGAGCAAACAGGTGCCAAAACCAAAACTGACAACATGGCAGTCACTGGGTACCAAACAACGGTTGATGGTAACTATGGTAACAGTCTGCCAGGTTGAGCCTCACCAGTGCGATGGGTGGATAGGCAAAGTTGATGGCTTCTATTGAAGTTAGCTACTTGTGGTGATGCGTCGGCACTCATGTTAACTTTGTGCTGTTTAATTGCACGTTACGTGGTTACACCGCGTAGCCCCTATCTATTTCTTTAGCTGGGGTATGCCCAGTGCTGTTTTTGCTGCTGAGACAGTAGCAACTCGAGAAGTAGTATAAAAAAAGATCCAAGGTTAATGCTCACTACTTTGTAAAGGGCAAGTGTACTATAGTGCAAGCTGAAAATATTAATATGGATCTGACTTCTCTATTTTATGGCTGTATTTTTAAGAGAAAACTGTGTGGAAAAGTATACTTTTTTGTGCACATTGGAACTTTTAAACGTGAGGATGATGTTTAATGTTAATTTGAACGATGTCTACTGCAAACTCACTGGAGTCTAAAAGGCAGTCTGATCAGGCTTTTGTAATGTTTACAGTGCAGTGTGAGTGGGGAAGGGAATAGGGATGGATAGTTATAATAAACATCCATTCTTAATCACCAGGGGATTCTGGCGGGAGGTTGTGGCAGGAGGTGGGGGGAGGTATATGTTATCAATAATGTCTAACATGGTTTGAAAGGGATGAGACTGAGAAATGGAACGGTAAACATCTGACATCCTGGCCTCACCTACCACTAAAGACTTGGCTTACTGGTGAGAGATGAGATCAGCTAAATCCATCCTCATTTTACGGATATTTACAAGTACCCTTAATTGCATTGTTTTGTTTTAAACAAACCCAAGTTGTTACTTTCACCCAGGCATTTGGGAAAAAAGAGCATGGATTTCTAAAACTGTGGGCCGTTTTAGTAAGAAAGCTGTCCAATTCAGTAAGGGTTCTGTAAAGAGGTTTTAATAGGGTACCCTTTGTTTAATCTCAGTTAATGAATGAAAATATGAGCCCATGATTTAGCTTGCTGCTGAGGCCTTCTCTATGATTATGTCCAAAAGGAGGATTTTTAGAGAGTTGCTGTCAGCTGCCCTGATGGCTCATTTGGCTGAAATACATCGACCAGTGTGGTCCTGAGTCCTACAGACTAGGCAGGCCCCAGGTTCTGTGTTTAGTCTGTGCTGATAACTCATCAAATCTACCACAGTGGGCCTAACATCCCTAAGCAAGCAGGTGGAGGTTGGGGGGCAAGCTTCAAAGAATCTTTCATTTCCTGACCATTCCAAGAACTGTAGTCAATGTCCCTTCCCTACCAGCCATCTACAGTATAACCTAACTTGGACATCATAGGCAGTGTGGAAACAACCTGGCCAAGTAAATGGATTATTTAATTATAGATTCCCCTGTTACTGCACAGCCCCTGTACATCATGGCTATTTTTAAAGTGTATTCCTTTATTCTGCTACACCTATCTATCATCTTCAAAATGAAAATATGGGATGCTATGGCAAAAGATAAAACATTAGGCAACTTTTAAAATCCCAATTGGAGCAATTTTTTATAAAGATTGAACATTTTGAAGTGTAACTTAATCAGCTCCGAAGGGCATTAATCCATCAGAAAGCAATCATAATACTCAGGCTAAATAGTCTGAAGGTAACCACCTTAAAATATTAAAACTATTCTCCTTGTATTTTCTTTTGCTATGAAAAGCCAATTTTCTGTCCTGCAGTCTTCACAAGCCTTTCCTGTGACACCAAAATTATAAATGATCAGAACATGTATTTGAAGTTTCCAAGTGGTCATTCAGCAACATTGGAGACCCTTAAATTCACCTTAACTTTTCTGTACTCCTTTCAGATTTTCTCATGAGCCATCTCTGAGAAGCTTTTGAACATTCTTCCCTATCTTTAGGTTGGAGCATTTCTGTTTGTTTTTCTCACCTCTGTGAAGATCCTTGATAGATCCCCTTATTTCGAAGGTTCTCCATAAATGCAGATGGCTGTTACTGTCGAAGAAAGATAATGCTGGTGGAAAGCTAGTGACAAGGAGCCACCCTGTCATCAGTCACAGGCAGGTACCTTTAGATTATGCAAGTCCTAAGCCATGATACCCATCAGTCTCAATATCAAAAAGGTTTCCTTTGTGAAAGCTTAGCGTAATGTGGTGGATACGGAATAGAAGAGCCTGATTTATATAAAAAGAGCACTCAGCCTATTACACTGATACTGTATGATTGCACTGAATGTGTTGGGTATTAGAAAGACCTTAACCCAATTTTCCTTTCAAAATATCCAACTAATTGGATGTTTAGCTCTGAAGATTCTGGTAATTGGTTTAGAATAATATATATTGAATGACGACATCAGCTGAACACCAAGATAGTACTGCTATAAGGATAAAGAAATTTTTCATTGCATCGAAGTATTAAGGGAAAGGAACCCTGACTTTCTGGAGGCAATTTATTGGGGATGGGAAAATGATGTGGGATATGCAATGGGCAGCAGAACCAGAACCGATATTTTTACACTGTTGCCAAAAATAAACTCACCTCAGTGTCAATACTCAAAATGAATGGATTAAATAACAAAAATAAAGGTTTACAGACTCTCTCTGATCTTACCTGGAAAACTAGCACACGACCAGGAAGAAGGGAAGAATTGAACCCTCTGCCACACTGTCTTTGAAGCTGTCATCCAGGATTGCAGACAAGACAGAGAAAGTGATGCTCCACATGAACAGAGTGGAGACCGGCTGCTCCATTCTCTGCTGTCAACTGTGTAAATAGGTTTCTTTGAACAAACAAGTCTGTCTGGTTGTAAATTATCCAGGATAGTACAGATATTGTAATATTCCTGTGAGAGTCTCTTGATGTGTTTCCGTGACATTTCTGTGTGTATAATAGCTTAAATATGGGCCCCACTTTTGTAGATTGGTATATCTTCAACCATTGGCAGTTGTTTTTATATTTGCAGTTTGTGTGCGTGTATGTTTCTGAAACAGATGCCTTGATTTGCCTCGTGTCGAATGAGTTGATGCAGCCACATTGTTCCTACTTGAAACTGTGAACCAAGTCCCAGCGTGTTCCTCACTGGCTCATTGTGAAGCTTTCCAGTCAGTAGACCATGTAGCACAGCGTGTTCTTAGCACCAGAGTAGATATTGCAGGTGAAGGGATTGATTCAGGCAAACTTAACACCATGCTTTCCATTATCTTCTTCACACACCCTCCCCCACTTTCTCCCACCCCCCCCCCCAACTTCCCCCCATCCTCCCAATGCAAAATGGGCTGGTAGTGGGAAGGCAGGAGAAGTGTTACATGTGGAATTTGTTGCTGGTTACTGAAGCATTGCTCCCAGTTTGATAACCGTAACCTGATAATTACAGTGGATGATAGTGTTGGATGAAAGTTGACACATTTTTATTAAATTCCTTAGTATCCTGTCTCAATGCAGACAATAATCCAATGCAAAATAAAAGCTGACAAAGAAATTAAGTGCAAATATGTCACACCATGGCTAATACTCATAAAGAAGAGAACCTAAGTGATATGTTTGAAATGGAGTTTCTGCTCTCAGTACTATATATGATGTCCCAATTTAGTCTTTTTTGTTGTTTTAATAATGTATTTTATTCCCACTTAAATGTCTTTGATTCCCAAACTCAAACATGTGAGGAAATGATTGGTATATGTGCTGAAGACTGTGGCGAAAGGGATGGTAAACAATTGGTGGAGATGAAGCCAAGAGAGAAAGAACAGCAGTTGGACAGACAAAGGAATGGATGACAATAAACCCAAGAGAAAGAAAAGCTGCGAATGGGCACCATTAGTGGGTGAAAATGGGTTGGCTGTGCTGAAAGCAGACCATTTGATGGCAAAGCCTGGGGTGTGAGAGCTGGGGTATGGACTTGGGAGAAGGAACAGGAATGATGAAGGGCTTTTGCCCAAAATGTCGATTTTGTTGTTCCTGGGATGCTGCTTGACCTGCTGTGCTTTTCCAGCACCACTCTAATCTTGAATCTAATCTCCAGCATCTGAAGTACTCACCTCCACCTTGGGAGAAGGTGCTGAGGCCCTAAAATAATTGAACTTGATATTGAGTAGTGAAGGCTGCAGGGTCCCCAAGTGGGAAGTAAAGTGATGTTGTTCCAGTTTGTGCTGACTTCACTGGAGCCCTGCAGTGAAACTGAGATGTTGGCCAATGTCCACCATGTTTCCATTTATGTCATGGGTTTACGTTTTCTTTTTGCAATTTTCAGTCCATTTATCCTATGAAAACTTTCCTACACAATCAGATATATAATGATTGGAAATAAGTGCATCTTCTTTCCTGAGATGCTGGAAAAGGGGAAGAAGCTGACATAAAAATTGGAACAGCTTGGAAAAGGGGATTCAATAAAGACAGCTGGAGTTGGAAGTTAGAGTGGAGCTGTATGTAGAGAAGCTGCACTGCTTCTGGGATCGATCAAATTCTGACTGTACTAATAAGACACAAAGTTCTTCCACTGTATTCCTGAGTAAGTGAGCAGAGCAGTTTTAATCATTCAGCACTAATTAGGAACGTTATTTAAAAGAAACCAATGTCTGGTTGTTAGAGGAACTAAGTGGAAGGTGGAAACCCACTTTAACATCAGAAGAACTAACAATTACACAGTGGAACTGAAGCATGTTTTGAGGGAAATTGCCAGCAAATTTAAGACCAGAAGAGACAAGAGCAGATGTAGGCCATTCAGCCCATCGAGGCTGCCCCACCATTCAATTTGATTATGGCGGATCAGAACATCGTTGAACCCACTTTCCTGCCTTTACCCTATAAGCTGGATTCCCTTTACTGATTCAAAGTCTATCTTAACCTTGAAAATAGAACATAATATCCGAATCGGTATTTAAACTGTCAGATTAAAAATCTGATATTCTCCAACCTGAGCTTAGAAATGAGGGTTGATCTAACTTATCATTGTACAGCAAATCCTAAAGGACGAATCATATCTCTAAACTAACTGCCTCGCTATCAGTGTTTCTGTAACTGATGTGTGAAGTGCTGACATTCAGTGCTCCACTCTCCAGTGCTACTATCTCTTACGTTGATGAGGGCAAAGTTTGCAACAACAAAAACCTCACCCAAAAGAAGAGAAGTTTCAATCCCATCCCCAATCATTGTCTCACTTAACTGGGATATCCGGAAGTGTAAAACTAGTCTCAATCTCCCTATAGACGCTGAGGCATGGTTTTAACTCTTTCTCTGTGTTGGTCACAGTTCTCCTGCCCTTGGGAGAGGACGAATCAGTGAGGCATCCTACTCTTTCTCCCTAACTAGAGTGAATGTGAAGATTTGAATTGAGCTTGTTTGTGTCATATTGTCTACTGACTCATGAATAGTGGACACTCCCTGATCTTTCATCACTCCCTATAGAACAGAGCAAAAAATGTTTTGGAAATAGTGGAAGAATTGTCACTTACCAGGCATCTCCCATCCTCCAACGAGTTAGCGGTCAAAAGAAAACACAAAGGGACCTCAGAAATGCCTCTACGTGCTGATGGGATGGTTTGTGTCAGAATGAAGTCTTTTTGAATAAAGACATGATAAAAGGTAGCACATGCCAATGGCTGTGCCATTGCTGACTCAGTGAGCAACAAGCCGGGACCTGGTATAAACATCCATTTACTGGGTTGCATATGAATGGATTCAATTGTATTTGCATCAGACTGGACCAATAAAAAGATGCATAAAGGACTGAGCCAATCAATTACTAACATAATTATCTTCTGGCAGTTCACACTAACCAAGTTTTTCTGTCAAGATTGATAGTCACTTTTAGGGTTTTGTTTTTCTCTCTTTTTTTCTCATGCCTTTCTGGTTGCCCCCAACACCCCAAACACAGGTTTACTCCTGGAATTCTGTCAACGGGGAAAGCAATTAGAAGTGAGTCAAATATAGGTTATTTGCAACCAACATTATGCAGCTAGAATTGTGTTCTGAGTGAGATGCAAGAAAGTACGTTATTTGGGTAGAGGGGAGAATTTCCTGAGGAGGTTCTCCCAAATGGTTGGTAAAACATCAGTGAAAGATTTACTTACATAGTTTTACAAAAGTGGCATTGAAGCCAGTGGATCTGTCCTGCAGTTTATGCTCCACAAGAGAGTTCATCTAAACATCTTTTCAAATCCCCTCAGTATGTGTCTCTGTTCCTGTCAACTGCGTATGTATGGCTTTTTCTGACTTCCTCTTAAATGAGTTAATGCCATTTCATTCGACTAGGCCTTGGGATAGTACCTTCCTTAGCCTTGCCACTTGTTGAGGAAATGTATTCTGATTTCTCTGTTGGGTTAATTGCTGACATATTTATATGACCAAGTGAGGTTTGCAGTGTAGTTATTGTGCATTTATTTTACACTAAATTGAGCGTAAGTTCGACTCATTGGACTGATATTGAATACAGCCTCCCTCCCCATTCCCCCAAATACAGTGGAACCTCAATTATCTGAATGACGTGGACAGGGAATATTTTGTTCAGATAATCGAATGCTGGATAACTGTTCCCTGGATGCTGTTTACCCAAGCATCAGGACCTTGCAATCTTGTTCAGATAAACCGAGGTTTGGATAATCGAGGTTCCTCTGTTTAAAAAAAACAAAACTGAGCTCTCATCTGCCGATTGTGAGATACATGATTGGCCACCATTCATTAAGCACACCCAATGTTGTTGGCCCAATCAGAAGACTGCGATGAAGGCTCCCAAAGCTGATAGGGGCATCGGAACAAAGGGTGAACTCCTTCAGAAATCTATTCGCTGACTGAGCTGTTGCGTTTCATTGCTGCATCTCTACCACTGGGGCATCTGCCTCTCAGAGGGTGTCTCACTTGAACCGGTGGTGTTCACACATGTTGGAGAGATTCCAACAACAGTGAAATACTGGTGCCAGGTCAACATTTAACATATGATCTTAATTCGTCTACTTGGTTGACTACCTAATTAGAATGCATCACGGAACCGTCCCACATAGTTCCCTACTATTTTCCCAATGTTTTTGCTTCTAAGCCCGTCAACATTTAACATATGATCTTAATTCGTCTACTTGGTTGACTACCTAATTAGAATGCATCACGGAACCATCCCACATAGTTCCCTACTATTTTCCCAATGTTTCTGCTTCTAAGCCCGTCTCCCCCCCTTCTGGAAAATATCAAGACCATGTCTGCTCTGAAACAAGTCATATATCAATGTCAACCCTGAAGATGAGTAGAAGCTGTTATATGTGAGGTTAATGTCACAAAATGTCACTGATCTAGAAATAAACAGCCTGGACTAAT
The DNA here is from genome assembly GCF_004010195.1 of Chiloscyllium plagiosum. Lineage (NCBI taxonomy): Eukaryota > Metazoa > Chordata > Chondrichthyes > Orectolobiformes > Hemiscylliidae > Chiloscyllium > Chiloscyllium plagiosum. Next base: position 59,409,284 of record NC_057725.1, read on the forward strand.
ATTCCAGAGATGTGAATTCAAATTCCAGTACTGTTTTATGTGGCACCTTATTGAACGTCTTCTGAAAATCCAAATGCACTAATCTACTAGTTCTGCTTTATCAACTCTGCATGTTACATCTCCTCAAAGCTCTAGAAAACTTGTCAAACATGAATTCCCCAGCACAAAACCATGTTGGCTCGTTTGATTGCATTCAGCTTTCATAAATGTCCTGTTGTTTCTTCCTTAATAGATCAATTTCCCTAGGACTGATGTAGACTAACTGGCCAATCATATCCTGCTTTCTGTCTCCCTTCTTGAACAGGGGTGTATCATCAGCAGCTTTTCAACCCTCTGGGACCCTCCCAGAATCTAACGATTTCTGGAATATTTCAACCAATGGCTCTGGTATCTCTGCAGTCTTTGGATCCTTTAAAATCCTTGGATTCAGGCCATCAGGCCTTGGCAGCTTGTCCGCCTTTAATCGCAGCAGTTTGTCAAATAATTAGTCACTTCTGATACTGTTACAAGATATTTCTTCCCATTTGCAGATTCCTAATCTATTATTTTTCGGGATGTTTACAATGTCCTCCTCTGTGAAGACTGATACAAAATACGGGTTTAAATTATCCACTATTTCCCTGTTCCCCTATTCCCCAACTTTACAACCTCCAAAGTTTCTACACTTACTGTCAACATTCTCTTTTTACATGTCTGTAGAAGCTCTTACTGTTTGTTTTTATGTTCCTTGCTAGTTTACTTTTATAATCAATTTACTCTATTTTTATTAGCATTTTAGTCATCTGATGGTTCCTCAAAAGCGTCCCAATTCTCTGGCCTACCACTAGTTTTCTATGCCTTGGTTTTGGATTACATCTCTGTTGAGAAAGTGAGGTCTGCAGATGCTGGAGATCAAAGTTGAAACTTTATTGCTGGAACAGCACAGCAGGTCAGGCAATATCCATGTGATATTCCTGAAGAAGGGCCTGTGCCCGAAACGTCGAATCTCCTGTTCCCTGGATGCTGCCTGACCTGCTGTGCTGTTCCAGCAATAAAGTTTCAACTTACATCTCTGTTGACCAACTTTGTTAACCAAAGGTGGTTCATCTTCTCATTGAGTCCTTTTTGAGCACAATAAATTTGTGCTGAGCATTGTGACATATCTGCTTAAATGTTTGCACGTACATTTCTACTGACTTGCCCTTTATTCTATATTCCTGGCCAGATTTAGACAGCTCTTTCTTCATATCTCTGCAACTGACTTTGCCTAAGTTGAGGACCCTGGTTTTAGACCCAAGCAGCTCGCCCTTAAAAGGAATTTAAAACTTTAGCATGTTGTAATTGTTAACTCCTTAAGGATGTGTAACTATGAGATGCTTTATTTATCCAGCCTTACGACACATTACTAGATCTAAACTAGCCTGCTCCTGGTAGGTTCTGCAATATATTGATTTAAGAAACAATTCCTGTTACACTCTACAAATTTGTCTTCAATATTACCCTTGCCTATCTGATTTGTCTAGTCAATACGCAGATTGAAATCACACATGATAATTATGGTGCCCTTGCACGGCTCCATTATATCCAGTGACAGACAACTCTTTGGAAGATTGTGGACAACCCCCAACCATGACTTCTATCCCTTGTTTTTCCTCATTTCAATCAAAACTAATTCCAATCACGATCTGTTGTAGTTTTATTACTCCCCAGCACTGTACCAATATTATCCTTTATTGACAAAGCTACCCTGCCTCTTTTACCTTTTTGCCTATTACTGCCAAATACCCTTAACTATTGAGCACCCAGCTTTAGTCACCCTACAACATAATCTGTGTGTGATAGCTATCAAATCATGTTCATTTATTTCTATTTGTGCTGTCAACTCTGGCTATGTGTGTGCATACCGATAAAGAACCTTTTTCTCCTAGGGGTGGTTAATGGGGGGTAAAGGTCCACCTTGCCAGAGGGTATGGCACAGAGCCCAGCACAGCAGGCCACTCAGCCTGCCGCCATCTTGGATCTCCCTGATAAAGAACCTTAAGCTTTGACTTTTACTTACTCTCGCCCTAATTTCTGCTGCACTCTTCAGTATATGTTTCCTATCCCTCCCTGTCACACTTTGATTATCATCCACACTATATGGTACTATCACTGTGCTTAATGGGACAGGTTTCAAACTGAGCTAGCAACACAACACTGGGCAGCAGAATTGTACTCCCAACATAATCTGCAACTTCATGTCCTAGTATATTCCCCCACTCAGTTCAATGGATAGTGCCGGAGACCATATCAGGAGGAACACCAGGCATATCTAAAAATGAGGTGTCAACATGGTGAAGCCACCAAACGGGACTATTGTATGCCAAACAGCCAAAGCAGCAAGGTGATAGGCAGAGCTAAGAGATCCCACAGCTAACAAATCAGATTTAAGCTCCAAATGCAGTTGTGAGTGGTGGTGGACGATTAAGCAACTCACTGAAGGAGAAGGCTCCACAAATATCCCTATCTTCAATGATAGGAGAGCCCAGCACATCACTGCAAATGTTAAGGCTGAAGCATTGGCAACAATTTTCAGCCAGACGTACCGAGTGGATGATCGATCTCTACTTTCTCCAATGATCTCCAACATAATAGATATTAGTCTTCAGCCAATTTGATTCACTCCATGTGCTATCAAGAAACAGATGGAAGCATAGGATACTGCAAAGGCTCAAGCCCCTGACAACATTCCAGCAATAGTATTGAAGACTTGCGCTCCAGTATCTGCTGCATCCCTAGCTAAGCTGTTCCGGCACAGCTACAAAGTTGTGGCATCTGCCCAACAATGTGGAAAATTGCCCAGGTATGTCCTGTACACAAAACAAGACAATTCCAACCTGGAGCAGAAAAAAATATTACAGGGAACGTTGCTCCTCAAAATACTATCCTGGGTATGACCATTTTCATCTATGATCTTCCTTCCATTGTAAGGCCAGATGTGATGTTCACAGATGGTTGCACAATGTTTAATACCATTCATCTCTGATACTGAAACAGTCTGGACAATATTAAAGCTTGGGCTGATAAATGGCAAATAACATTCAAGAACACTAGAACACAACAGATAAAAATGGCAATATACCAAATGGCCTGCTCTGCCACTTAATGCAATCTTGTTTGATCTTGGGCTTCAACTCCACTTTCCAGCCCACTCCCTTGATTCCCAGAGGGACCAAATCTCTCCATCTATGACATTCAACCATGTTGCATTCACAACACACTGGCTTGGAGTTTTCCAAAGTATTTGAAGGAAAACATTTCTCCTAAATTTTCATCCCCTCATTTTGAAATTAGTAACATCTCCTTATCATGTCCATGCTCTAAGAGAACAACACTTGCTTTAGTTACTCTCTTCCTTTGTATATACTTATAAAAGCTCTTCAATCTGTTTTAAATTCCTAGCTACTCTTGTTTTCTACTTTTTACACCTTTATAAAATTTGTGTGGTCTTTTGCTAGTTTCTAAAACCCTCTAAATCCTGAGATTTACTTGTATTATTTGGAACAGTTTAATCCTTTTTGTTTAATCTGACAGTGTCCTTGATTTCCTGAGTAGGCCGAGGATAGATCTTTCTTATTGGCTTCTGTGTTTTTCAATGAAATGTATTTTTGTTGAACATTTTAAATTGTTTCTTTAAATGCTTAAATGTTCCAGTCATCATAACAAGCGTATTTACTTCCTAAAGAAAAATGGTTCTCACTTATGTTTGAAAAAAGAATGAGGAGAAAGGCAGACTTTAATTTTAGAAAGTGCACACCTCCCCAAAATTTAAAAAGAATGGTGATAATGATGTCAGTACAAAGCAAAGATCACTTCATAGGAATTGGCTCTTCCTCTGTTTCAGGGAAAGGACCTAGATGTGTGGTGAGTATATTTATTAGGTAAAGTATTCTATTCTCAAGTTTAACAGTGTACACATTGGTGGTAAAGTTAATATAATACACAAGAACTAACAAATAAATCAATAATAACTAAACTCATTAAGAAAGGCAGTCCAGGTGCTGTGTCAAAGCTTCAGTAAGTGGGCTTTGGCTAAGAGTTTATAAGTTGGAAGCTGAACTACAGATACATCAGGGTGGGAGAAATTTACCTGGATTCTTTGTACCAGGAGGCAATCACAACACTTAGTACAGGGTGTTCTGATGTGGTTAGGTACAGGATGGGATGTGCCTGCAAGTGAGGCAGGTCAGGGGTCTCAGAGGACAAGAGTGCAGAAGTGTCAGCCTCAACAGGTTTGAGGTTTTCCCAGTTTGTTTGGATGGAAGTGGGAGCTGTGAGGTGGATGATCTAAACAGGGATTCAAAAGGAAGGTGGTGGTAATAGGAGACAGTACAGTCAAGATACCGTTCTCTGCAGCAAAGAACTTGAGTCCAAGACTTGTCTGCCCAAATCTCATGTCTGAAGAACTTGCAATGGGAGAGGAAAGGCCAGTTGTCAAGATCCATTGGGGCACAAATGAAATAGGCAGAATGAGGAAATAGGGTTTAGATTAGAGTGGTGCTGGAAAAGCACAGCAGGTCAGGCAGCATCCAAGGAGCAGGAAAATCGACATTTCGGGCATTGGAGCTGGGGTAAGGTGAGGGATGGGAAATGAGGAAACTGGTGAAGTCCACATTTGATGTCCTGGGGTTGAAGTGTTCCGAGGCGAAAGATGAAGCGTTCTTCCTCCAGGTGTTGGGTGGTAAGGGGGCGGCGGTGGAGGAGGCCCAGGACCTGCATGTCGTCGGCAGAGTGGGAGGGGGAGTTGAAATGTTGGGCCATGGGGCGGTGTGGTTGATTGGTGCTGGTGTCCCAGAGATGTTCCCTAAAGCGCTCTGCTAGGAGGTGTCCAGCCTCCCCAATGTAGAGGAGACCACATTGGCAGCAACGGATACAATAAATGACATTGGTAGATGAGCAGGTGAAACTTTGATGGATGTGGAAGGCTCCTTTGGGGCCTTGGATGGAGGCAAGGGGGGAGGTGTGTGCGCAGGTTTTGCAATTCCCGTGGTGGCAGGGGAGAGTGCCAGGACAGGAGGGTGGGTTGTTGGGCGGCGTGGACCTGACCAGGTAGTTTGGGGAAACTGGATACTCCATGCTCCCCTCTGACCTATCACCTCCGTCCCACCCCCATTCACCTATTCTACTCTTTGCTACCTTCTCTCCAGCCCCACCCCACCCCATTTATCTCTCCACCCTGGAGGCTTCCTGCCTCCATTCCTGATGAAGGCCTTTTGCCCAAAACGTTGATTTACCTGCTCCTTGGATGCTGCCTGACCTGCTGTGCCTTTCCAGCACCACTCTGATCTAAACTCTGGTTTCCAGCATCTGCAGTCCTCACTTTTGCCAGAATGAGGAAATAGTTCAAAGCTAGTATGAGAAGCTAGGTACCAAATTAAGAAACTGAAGCTCAAAGGCAACAATCTCTGGATTAATCCCTGAGCCACATGCAAATTGGCATTGAGTACACAAGGTTAGAGCGATGAATGTGTGGCTGAAAGATTGGTGTGGGAGATATAGATTTTGAGCATGTGAAGCACTGACACTATTACTGGGAAAAGTGGGATCTGTATAATTGGGATGATCCATACCTGAACCATACTGGGAACAGTGAAACCAAAACTAGGGAAGTAGGGCAGGTTTTAAATGAAATAATAGAAGCAAGGGCTCAAATTTGGAAAATTGTGATGAATCAAGAAGTGCAGAAAATGCAACAGAGGACAGAATTACTTTGGGAAATGATAAACAGGCAATGACAAGAAGGAACAGAGATTATAGTCTTAAGGGCAGCACCTAAAACTAAAGGTATCAAAAAAAAGTAAAAGGACAAAACATATGGCACCCTAGTTGAATGTACATAACATTTGAAACAAAACAGATGAACCAATAATATAAATTGAAATAAATGAGTATGATCTAGATGCCATTGCTGAATCATAGCTGCAGGGTTACCTAGACTCAGAGCAGAATTTTCAAGGGTGTGTAACATTTAGGAATGACAGGAAGCTAAGAAAAGATGGAAGAGTGACTGTTAATTAACGATATGAGCACAATAGAGAGGATGACCTCAAATCAGGAAACCATAGTATAGAACCATACTAAAAGTAACCACACTATATGACAGGATATCAAGGAAAAAATAGAACATTACAACACAGTACAGGCCTTTCGGCCCTCGATGTTGCACCGACCTGTGGAACCAATCTGAAGCCTATCTATCTTGCACTATTCCATTTTCGTCCATATGTCTGTCCAATGACCATTTAAATGCCCTTAAAGTTGGCAAGTCTACTACTGTTGCAGGCAGTGTCCAATGACCATTTAAAGTTGGCAAGTCTACTACTGTTGCAGGCAGTGTGTTACATGCCCCAAACTACCTCTGACGTCTGTCCTATATCTATCACCCCTCAATTTAAAGGTATGTCCCCTTGTGCTAGCCATCACCATCCGAGGAAAAAGGCTCTCACTGTCCACCATCTCTAACCCTCTGATTATTTTATATGTCTCAATTAAGTCACCTCTCAACCTTCTTCTCTCTAATGAAAGTAATCTCAAGTCCCTCACCCTTTCCTCATAAGACCTTCCCTCCATACCAGGCAACATCCTAGTAAATCTCCTCTGTACCCTTTCCAAAGCTTCCACATCCTTCCTATAATGTGGTGACCAGAACTGTATACAATACTCCAAGTGCGGCTGCACAAGAGTTTTGTACAGCTGCATCATGTCCTCATCGTTCCGAAACTCAACCCCTCTACCAATAAAAGCTAACACACTGTATGCCTTCTTAAGAACCCTATCAACCTGAGTGGCAACCTTCAGGGATCTATATACATGGACACCAAGATGCCCTTTGCTCATCAACACTATGCAAATAACGGGGACTTGTCAGAAGGGTTATAGTTCTTAACAAGGGGGATTTAAACCTAAATATAGATTGGAAAAATCAAATGGGAAGAAGTAGTTTAGATGAGGAATTCATTAAATGTTTTTTCATCCATCTCTTAGAGCAGCATGTTATAGCACCAGCCAGAGAGCAGGCTATACAAGATCTGGTCTTATCAAATCAGGTATACATAATTGCTGACTGTACAGTGAAAGCACTCCTGGATAGCAGCAACCATAATATAATTGAAGTTTACATACAGTTTAAGGGAAAATATGAGGGTTGGAAAGCTGAGCTAGTGAAAGTGAACTGACAATTTAGGTTAAGGAATGGTCAATAGAGATGTAGTTTCAATGATCTAAGGGCTATTCTGGAAGACACCGAGTGGATTCATTCCTATGAATAAGGAAAACTCTAAGGAACTGACTCACCATCAGTGGTTAATTAAAAATGTCACAGATTGTGTTAGACTCAAAGAAAACATATAACTGTGTAAAGATACGTGGCAAGTCAGTAGATTGGACAGAACATAAACAGCAGCAAAGAATGACAAAGATCACAAAGGAGGGAAACATTAAAGTCTGAGAGAAACATAAAAACAGTTTGGAAAAGTTTATTCAGATATTTAAAAAAGAGTCAACAAGTTGAGGTATTTTAGGTGTTGAAGGTGATTTCCTCAAATTCCAGGAGCAGCAATTACTGTTTTATATGCTGTTGCATTGTTTTTGGGGGAAAAAAAGATCAAAACAATGGCACTTTTAAAAGGAAGAAGACAGACAAAAGGCAGCGACCACATGCTCAGTGAGGGAAAGAATGAAACGTCCACTGCTAACTGACACAGCAGTGAATCTGCACAGTTACTGCCTTTGCTGTTTGAGTTCATGTATCTCTGGACATCAGAGTGCATCTAGGAAAAATTAACAAACAGCGAAATTCTCAGCTGATCTTGGAGGAATCTGTGTGGGAGAGCTCACAGCACAGGAACAGATAAGTACATAGTTTTTACATGTAGTCTTGCTGAATCTGCACAGTTACTGCTTTTGCTGTTTGAGTTCATGTATCTCTGGACATCAGAGTGCATCTAGGAAAAATTAACAAACAACGAAATTCTCAGCTGATCTTGGAGGAATCTGTGTGGGAGAGCTCACAGCACAGGAACAGATAAGTACATAGTTTTTACATGTAGTCTTGCTGTAAGTCTACAGGTGTGAGTAGAGTGGATTCATCCTTGATTATATATTTTATTGAGATCTGTCTCTTGATTAAATTTTATAAATATAAACCATAAGTACTAAGTTAGCCTGGAGCACTGTTTTGTGGAGCAAAAAGACTATGCTATTTTCTGGGTCTGTAGATTGTGAAGGAGCAAAAATAGCCTTTAGTAGAGTGATATGCTCTTCCTGTTGGATGTGGGAGTTTAGGGAGAGTTTCCATGTTACTGATGATTATGTCTGCAGGAAGTGTCTTTGATTGCACATCCTATCAGATCACGTGGATCAGTTGAAGCAGCAGTTAAAGGCAATAAGGAATTTACTAGAGCTTGGGGGTGTGATGGATGGCAGTTATAAGAAGGGAGAAAAGCCATAGGTACAGTCAGGTAGATGGGTTAACTCTAGGAAAGGTAAGAGAAGTAAGCAGTTATTGCATGAGTCTTTTGTGGCTATCCTCATCTCAACCAAGTATGCTGCTTTGGAAAATGTAGGGAATGATGGACTCTCAGGGGAATATAGTACAAACAGCCAAGTTTCTGTATCAAGACAGGCTCTAATGTAATAAGGGGTATGTCAGGTTCGAAGCGATCGATTGTGATAGGGGACTTTCTAGTCAGAGGCAGAGACAGATGTTTATGTGGCCAGCAGTGAAAAATCAGAATGGTGTGTTGCCTCCCTGGTGCCAGGATCAAGGATATCTCAGAGATGGTGCAGAATGTTCTCAAAGGGGTGAGGATCCAGCAGGAGGTCATTGTACACATTGGAACTAACAACATAGGAAGGGAAAAGAATGAAATTCTGAAGGGAGAATATGGAAAGTTAAGCAGGAATTTATAAACGAGGTCCTCAAGGGTAGTAATATCTGGATTACTCCTGGTGCTATGAGCTAGTGAGGGTAGAGTATAGAGCAGATGAATGTGTGGCTGAGGAGCTGGTGCAGGGGAGTAGGGTTCACATTTTTGGATCATTGGGATCTCTTCTGGGGTAGAAATGACCTGTACAAGAAGGACGGATTGCAGCTGAGTTGGAAGGGGACTAATATGCTGGCAGGGAGACTTGCTGGAGCTGCTTGCGAGGATTTAAACTAGTGAGGTAGGGGGTAGGACCCAGGGAAATAGTGAGGAAGGAGATCAGTCTGAGATTGGTACATTTGGGAAAAGGAGCAACTCAAACACTCCAGCAGGCAGGAACAAAGCAGAGAACAAGGTAGGATTGATAAATTAACTGCATTTACTTAAATGCAAGAGACCTAACAGGGAAGGCAGGTGAACTCTGGGCATGGTTAGGAAGATGGGACTAGGATATCATAGCAATTACAGAAAAGTGGCCCAGGGATGGACAGGACTGGCAGCTTAATGTTCCAGGATACAAATGCTGCAGGAAGGACAGAAAGGGAGACAAGAGAGGAGGGGGAGTGGCGTTTTTGATAAGGGATAGTTCATACTGCTGTACTGAGGAAGGATATTCCTAGAAATATGTCCAGGTAAGTTATTTGGGTGGAACTGAGAAATAAGAAAGGGGTGATCACTTTATTGGGATTGTATTATAGACCCCCTGATAGCAGGAAATTGAGAAACAAATTGTAAGGAGATTTCAGTTGTCTGTAAGAATAATAGGGTGGTTATGATAGGGGAGTTTAACTTTCCAAACATAGACTGGGACTGCCATAGTGTTAAGTGTTTAGATGGAGAGGAATTTGTTAAGTGTGTACAAGAAAAGTTTCTGATTCAGTATGTGGATGTACCTACTAGAGAAGGTGCAAAACCTGACCTACTCTTGGGAAATAAGTGGGGGAGCACTTTGGGCCAGTGACCATAATTCTACTAGATTTAAAATAATGATGGAAAAGGATATACCAGATCTAAAAGCTGAAGTCCTAAATTGGAGGAAGGCTAATTTTGACATATTAGGCAAGAACTTTCAAAAGCTGTTTGGGGGCAGATGTGTTGGTTTTATAGAAACTAAGTCTGGGGAGTTAGGAATGGATGATAAAGAGATGGAAGACAACTTATAAAGACATTTTGCATTGGTCTTCACTGGAGAGGATGCAAGTAACATCCCAGAAGTAGTTGTAAATTAGGAATTGAAAGGAAGAGAGGTACTTGAAAAAATTACAATTACCAGGGGTTAATTCTGAGTAAATTGTTGGAACTGCAAGTTGACAAGTCCCAGGTCCTGATCAGTTTCATCCTACGGTCTTAAAGAAGTAGCTAATGACATTATTGATGCGCTGTTTTGAATTTTCTGAAAGACAATAGATTTGGGAAAATTCCTTTAGATTGGAAAATAGTTAATGTAACTCTTATTCAAAGAGCGAAGGAGGGAGAAAGCAGGAAATTACAGGCCACTTAGTTTAACATAAGGAGAATTTTAGAAGCTATTATTAAAATCATTACCACAGGCTGCACGGATAAGTTCAAGGTAATCAGGCAGAGGCAACATCATTTTTTCAGAGGGAAATCGTGTCTAATTAATTTGTTGAAGAAGTAACACGTACTATGAATAAAGTGAAACCATAGCATGTATATAGATTTCCAGAAGTAATTTGATAAAATACTGCATCAAAGATTATTGCGGAAAGTAAAAGCTCATGGTGTAAGCGGTAACAAATTGGTATTGAGAGAAGATTAGCATGCTAACAGGAAGCAGAAAGTTGGAATAAATGGGTCTTTTTCAGGCTGGCAGGGTATCACAAGTGGTGTGCAACAGGGGCCTTAACTCTTCATAGTCTTTTAAAAATGATTTGGATGAAGGAAGCAAACGTATGATAGCTAAATTTACTAGTGGCACAGGGTAGGTAGGAAAGTAAGTTATGAAGAGGACATGAAGCATATAGCTAGGTTATGTGAGTGGGCAAAGATCTGGCAAATGCCATAACATGTGGGAAATGTAAAATTGTCCATTGTGGCAGAAAGAATTTTACAAAAAACATATCATCTAATTTTGACGGGCGGCATGGTGACTCAGTGGTTAGCACTGTTGCCTCACAGCGCCAGGGACATGGGTTCGATTCCTGCCTCGGGTAGCCGACTGTGTGGAGTTTCCTCCCACAGTCCAAAGATGTGCAGGTCAGGTGAATTGATCATGCTAAATTGCCCATAGTGTTAGGTGCATTAGTCAGAGGGAAATAGGTCTGGGTGGGTTACTCTTCGGAGGGTTGTTGTGGATTTGTTGGGCCGTAGCACCTGTTTCCACACTGTAGGGAATCTAATTTAATTTATTTGAAATAGTGGGAGGTTGCAGATCTCTCAGATGCAGAAGATCTTGGTATCGTAGTTCATGACTCAAAGAAGGCTAATAGCATGTTATGTTTAATTGTGAGAAGAATTGAGAGAGGACGTTATGCTTCAGTTATAGAGTGCATTGATGATTCTACATCTGGAGTACCTAGTACAGCACTGGTCACTGTACTTACAGAAGGATGTTAATGCATTGGAAGCAGTTAAGAGAAGATTTATTAGATGATTACCTGGAATGAGCAGATTTCCTTTGAGGAATGATTAGGCAAACTGGACCAACACCTCTTGAGATTAGAAGAGACAGAAGTAACTGAATTGAAACAGATGAAAACATGACTAGACGGGTTTGGAAAAGATGTTTTCTTTTGTGGGAGAATCTAGAAAATGGGGTCATAGTTTAAAAGAAGGCATGCCCACTAAGACAGAGGTGAGGAAACACTTGTTTTCTCAGAGGATTGAGAGTCTTTGGAAATCCCTTACTGAAAAGGTAGTGGATGCAGAATCTTTAAATATTTTGAAGGCAAGGGGATGAAAGACTATTGGGGATATGCAGGAGTATAGAGTAATGTTAAAATCAGATCAGCCATTAGCCAACAAAGTATTTTTGCATTGTAGCCATGTATTTGCGCAAAGAAAGCTTCCACATACAGCCATGTAATCTGTTTGGTTGTGATGCTGATTAAGACATAATATATCCATTGGATATTTTACAAAAATACAAAGCAATATGCCAATTGACCAAATGTAAGGACCAAATAAATACACCGTTAACAGAGTAAATATTTGCACCATTGCATCAGAGAATGAGTCAGAGATGGGATTGGACTTGAGACTTACATTTCCAAAGAAACTGCACTCAAAATTAACCTAGTGGACTCAATGTCTTTAACATAGTAGCATTATTTCTCCATAATATAAATGATGTGCAGAAAACCAGTCCCAGTTTATCTCAGGATTTTGACACCCAGGCATTTTTGATGGCATAAATACCCAATCATCTCCTTACTTCCAGAATTTTAGTGTCATTATATGCAGCCTTATACCTTCAGCAACGAGTCAAATAGCGGATGTTATTTGAATGTGATGACGTGGGAGTACCTTCATAATAGCTTAATAAGAAGCAGCAGTAAAAGATTTTGAAGGGCATGATCGAGCCTGACAAATTGCTGTGTTTTTTTGAAAACATTACAAATAAAGTAGGTATTGAATTCAATACAACTTATTTTCATTTGACGAATTTCTACATGAAAGGTTTCTAATTTAACTGAAAGCTGCAAGAATTCAAAGAGCCCTCCATTTCTCCAAAACGCCACACGCTTCAGCAGAAAAACAAAAGGAAGAGTCCAGGATTATGAAGGAGATTGACAAATTTAATTCCAACGAATAGTGAAAGGTTCTAATGCCACAAGATGCAAGCTTAAAATTAGGAAGTCATGCAAGACCCTTTCACACAAAAATAGGACATTTTGAATTAATGATAAGTAAAGGCTGCTGATAACATGATTGGGTTTGAAAAGTAATTAGATGTTTTTCTGAAACGGGATGTGATTAGAGGGCTATGGGAAGACGATAGGGTTAGTAGAGTTAAGATTGTACCAAAAGGATTGTGGATCTAATGACCTTGTAACAATATGCTTTTGTGTTCTTAAGTACCTCTGCGACTAATGTGATACCATGTCTCATTGCAAGAGAAAGGTACCTTAGCAGTATAGCTCAGTCCGTCACAACACTTTCTACAGCAAGAACTAGAAGTTAATATGGTATGACAGCACTGTTGTGTTTTGCACACCTTGAAAGATGGGAAAGTGCAATTGTTTGGAAGTCAGCAGTTTTAACTGAAAACCAAATTTTAGTTTTAGAAGAGGTTCAATTTATTCACTGAGTTTTTGATGGAAATGTCTCCATCAGAGTGCAGTGGAGTCAAGGTCATTGGATGTATTTGAAGAAGAAGTGGATTCTTGACAAACAACTCAGGATAGTGAAGAAGGTGTTTGGCACATGCCTTTACTGAGCTGAAATAGTGTTTGTTTTGGTTAAGCATAATTGCAGGAGTGAACCTCAATTGTTACTATCAATCATACAGTGCAGCAAATCCCAATGCACTAATGGGATCCTACCCTGAGGCCCCTTCTGTCTGTGGCTGTGGTTCAGGATGGTATTAAAATTGTTCAGGCACTATCCATAGAAGAGCAGGGTCTTCTCCAGGTATTTTGGTCAACGTTCTTCCTTCAACTAACAGCAATAAAAAAGAAAATTAATTGGCAATTCATCTCATGTTGTTTTTGATGTTATGTTGAAAATTACGTTTTGTCATATTGGGGTCTGAAAGGGTTAAGACTGAGGAGTGTGTAAGCATCACCTAATATGATAATGTCACATGAACATATGGGCAGAGCAATTATTAAAAGATTGAGACCCAATATCTCGTCCTCTCCAAAGTCTCTGTAACAATATTCGTCATATCAACATAACCCATAACTAATTGCTAACATGTACTGAACTAGATCTGAAAACTACATGAGACCTTTCTAGTTAGCTCAGGAAGTGGTTTTCATCTATAAAACATTGAGCAAATAATCCCTATAGTCCCCTACACTTAAACACCGTTTATCATGAGCAGTAGCTTGTACTGTGTTACAAACCGGCATGCTCAGCTGCCATGTTTCCGCCCATAACAACAATTAATGCTGTTTAAAGAAATTCATTATGTAACTGCTTTGGGACATTACTGAATTGAGTAATTTTCTTCTGATAGCTGGGCCAATTTGTTTTCATGTTTGCACGTATCCAACAAGCTGGGACCACTTGTTCACCTCTTCCTCCAACTCGCTGTTTTCCTTCACCAGTTCCTGCTAACATGAATGCTACCTCTCCTGACCTATTTGCCAACTACACCCAGTGCTAACCGTGGCTCAGTTGGACGTGGTCTCTTCAGAGTCCGAAGTAAAGCTCTACTTCAGAGACGTGAGCACAAGATCCAGGCTGATGTTCCAGTGAAGTACTGGGAGACCACTGCACAGTCAAAACTGTGACCTTTCGCAAGATCATATGGCACTATTTTAAAGGAGAGCAACGAGTTCTCCCAGTGATGTGCTCAATATTTTTTACTGAACTAGCATCACTAAAGTAGTTTGCTTGGCATTGTGTTCATGGTAACTTGCTGTGTGAATGTTAGTTGTTGCTGTTCTCCTGCATTATCACAATGATTGCACTTCAAAAGTTCTTAATTAACTAAAAAATTTTCATGATACCCTGAGGTTTTGAAAGATGATATATTAGTGCATTTCATTCTTCTATTTTTTTAAACACATCTGAAGAAACCCTTCCTCATGTCATATTTATGTGAAACTTCTGTCTGTCTTCAAGTGCAATCTGAAGTCCCACCATGCACAGCACACAATGACTACACAATGGAGAAAATGAGGACTGCAGATGCTGGAGATCAGAGTCGAAAAATGTGGAGCTGGAAAAATACAGCAGGTCAAGCAACAGCTGAGGAGCAGGAAAGTCAACATTTCCTGATGAAAGGCTTATGCCCGTGACTGCACAATATACCCCCTATAAAATTCATGCAGCAAGTCATCAAGGTTTTTCAACAGTACATCAGACTGCTGTAATCTCTGTCAGAAAAGAACAAGGGTAAAAATGCCACAGTAGCACCATCACTTACAAGTTCCCCTTCAAGTCAGGCAGCATGTTGATTTGGACAAATTCCTCCATTGATGGGTCAATGTATTGAAATGCCTGATGGGAGCACCATCATGATAAAGATCATATACATTCAAGTAGAAGGCCCACTGACACTCTCTCATGTAAAATGGTCTATAAAACCATAAGACCGCATGAGGAGAAGTAGGTCATTCTGTCAATCAAGCCTGCCGTGCCAGTCAATGAAATAATAGCTGATCTAATAATCTTCAACCCCACTTTTCTGCCTTTTGCTCATTACCCTGGATTCCCTTCCTGGTTAAAAATCTATCTATCTCAACTTTAACGACCCAGCAGTAAAGAATTCCATAGATTCACATTCCCCTGAGAAAAAATATCCTTCTCTTCCCAAACTCTCTCATAAGGAGATCATCTGCTCTGTCAAGTTCCCTCGGAGTCCTGTTTGTTTCAATAGGTCTCTCATTCTTTTAAACAGCATTGTGTATCAATAAAAACCTACTCAATGTTTTCTTGTAAGAAAATCCTCCATTACCCAGAAACAACATCATGAACCTACTCTGGCCTATCTCCAATGCCTGTACGTCCTTCTTTAAAGAGAGGGACTAAAACTGTTCACAGTATTCGAGGTGTGGAGTGACTAGTTCCTTGTGTAGCTTCAGCAAGAGTTTCCGTTTTGTGTACTGCATTCCCCTTGAAATGAAGGCCAACATTCCATTTGCCTTCTCTATAACCTATTACCCGTTGGATGCTAGTTTCTGCGTCCCAGCAGTGTATCCCTTCTGACACTTCATTAGTTACTGGTTGCCATCCTGAAAATGCCTCTTACTGTCTTCTACTGATTAATCCATTCTCTATCAAATTCTTTATCTATCTATACTCCCACAAACATCATAGGCTCTTTATAGAGAACCTTTTGGAAATTCAAATATGTTACATGAATTGGTTCTACCCGCGCCCCTACTTCACCCCCGAGACCCCCTGAAAAAATTCAAGTAGATTTGCCAGGCATGAGTTCCCTTCATGAAGCCATGCTAACTCTGGCTAATTATGTATTTCTAAGTGGTCTGCTATTACATCCTTTATAATAGACACTAATGTGTTCCCCATGACCGATATCAAACTATATGGCCATCTGTTTTATGCCACTTTCCCTTTTTGAATAAATGTATGACATTGGCAGTTTTACAATCCTCTGTATTTTTCTCCTGAAGTGAAGGATTCTTGGAAGCTTACTACCAATGTATCACGTGGACATTGGCAGTAAATGTTAGACTTTGCATATAATCTACACCTTGTTTGTGAGTAATGGAAGAGCTTTCTTAAATGTCAAGTGCATTGATTATTGCACAAAGTCGTGGTTCTGAATTAGCTTTATTGTCACATGTGCTCACATCGAAGGTACCAAGGTACCTAGATACAGATTCTTAAGTACAAATTCTTCGGGTAAAGAATTAGAAAAATAAAAGTACAAAAGGTCCAGCAATAAATTAGATAAATAGAGATATAAGAGTTCAGGATGATGGTCCTTCCAACCCAGACCACACTGGGCTTCACCTCAAGGCAGGAGTTCAAGTCTAAGCTGAGGTCGGGAGTTTGAGTTCATGCTGGGGCTGAGAGTTCGAGTCCACGGTGAGGCTGAGGGGTTAATATTCATGTTACATTGGCTGTATGTTTTCTACTGATGTCACACACTCTAGCCTTATCAGCTCCCTTGATCCCAGTCATTCTGCCTGGCTCAGTGTGGTTGTACTTATTGCTATCATACAATAAACCTCCTTGTCACCTCAGAAAAGTGTCTGTTTTGTGGATACGCTATAGTAGTGTAATCCTCCGCCATTAATAACTAGATAGGCCGATCATAAAGTAAGGACAATGGAGCATGGCAGTAAACTACTTCAAACAGCTCTCACCTGGCACCACACGCTGGCAGAGCTGGCAAATACCACATGATGCTAAAGCATACACCACTGGGAAAATACCACATTGATTTTCCTATCTTCCTGCTGAGAGTGTAATTTGCATTTGTCTCTGGGATTCACCTTCATAAAATAAAGCATGTCTTGAAATCTGATTGCTTGACCCATTCGCCATTCCTAGAAACATGTGTTATTTAGCTCATTGTTTCTGACTTACCATGAAAAAATGCATCCCTTCTTGTAGTGAGGAGCATTCCTGCTACACTTGGATTCCTGAACCCGTGCATTGCTTTCTCTGAGAGTAAAGTTTGAGCTCAATAACTTCCAGAGAGCCCATTAAGAGACAAAACAGAAATGTCTCATGCATGACTTGTCCATTCTATGTCCCCTGTGCAGTTAGTGTAGATTTGTCAGTGTCGCATTGTGCGTCTGCCAAGAGTGGGGGGAGAGAAAAGGAGTGAGAAATAGAGAACCTTTGACAAGCAATAATGTCCACTTCCCTGGCTGCCCCTTTCCCTCCCTTCCCCACCTCCTGACCACCCTCCTACCACCACCATCCCCCACCCCCAACCCCTGCCTCTGGCCGCAATATCAATCGAACAGCTTTCACATGCGCTGGGCTGCTTGTGATGCAGGAGACGTGAGAATTATTGCTCCCATTGTGAGACTGTTCAGCACAATTAGGGCAGCCACTTGTTTTTGTTTTACTCCTTTCATCCTGCCAGGGTGAGGACTTGGGGGAGGGGGGGGGGGGCATGTGGGGGTGTTGTGGGTGGTTTGGAGGAGGGGAAGACGAAATCAGATTGTGTTGACTTCTTGCTGTGAGAGAGTGAGTAGTCTTAAACAGCTCTCGATCAGAGTTAGAGACTATTTTCAAATTTCTTTTTGCTGTTTATGGAAATGAATTTTTACACAGTTCCCCTGAGTTTTAGCATGTTCTACAATCATCATAACCAACCCCCCAACCCAACTCGCCTAAGCAACCTCCCACAAAGGTCATTCTCCCTCCTTTGGCAAGTGACCCATTGACTCTCGATTCAGGGGTGTCAGAGGTGAGCAGTTTAGGGGACCATTATCTCACTCTTTGATCTTTCACTCCTTAGAAGACTGCAAAGAAATACTTGTTCCACACAGGGTTTGGTGAAAGGAGAGGGCATCCCTCCTATTCAGTGATATGGAGGAGCCGGTGTTGGACTGGGGTGGACAAAGTTAAAAATCACAGAACATCAGGTTGCAGTCCAACAGGTTTATTTGGAAGCACTGGCTCTCGGAGCGCAGCTCCTTCATCAGGTTGCTTTATTCAAAGTCTTTATTTGAAGGCACTCAATGCTTGATCGAGGAACGAAGCCTCAGGAAGAATGAGCCAACTGACAACCACCCCTTGCAATGGCGACCTGATGAAGGAGCAGTGCTCCGAAAGCTAGTGCTTCCAAATGAACCTGTTGGACCATAATGTGGTGTTGTTTGAGTTTTTACTTCTGTTCAATGCCATTCTAAGATGCTGAGCAAAATCAACTATTCACTTAGTAAAGAATCGTTTGGAAAACTCTGCACTGCTCCAAGCACAGGTTCAATACGATAAGGTGCAGTATAGCACTGTTATAAATTGAGTTTACATGTGATAGCTTTCCAAATTTTTCACTTCAGGTGCACTTAATGTCTTCCACTGGCCTTATCTCCCTTTCACCAAGACCTAGTACTTGTGCAATGTTCAAAGTGCAAATTAAAAGTCACGTTATAATATACAAGTTGCAGAAATACACTCACCTCTGAATCAGAGGCTTCTGGGGTTCAAGTCCCATATGGGAAGCTTGAGGTCACAATTTTAGTTGATACTTCAGCACAGGTTGAGTGAGGTCTTTATTCAAAGGCACTTAATGCCTGATCAAGGAACCAAGCATCAGGAATGGTGAGCCCACCGAGAGCCATCCCTCGCAATGGCTATCAACTTTCTTCTGCCCTTTGATCCCACCCCACCATCGATCGTGTCTATGGGTAAAGGGCTTTCAGCAAAAACAATATTCCTGAAGAAGAGCTTATGCCCGAAA
The DNA here is from genome assembly GCF_004010195.1 of Chiloscyllium plagiosum. Taxonomy (NCBI): domain Eukaryota; kingdom Metazoa; phylum Chordata; class Chondrichthyes; order Orectolobiformes; family Hemiscylliidae; genus Chiloscyllium; species Chiloscyllium plagiosum. Next base: position 59,428,247 of record NC_057725.1, read on the forward strand.
CGTCGATTCTCCTGTTCCCTTGGATGCTGCCTGACCTGCTGCGCTGTTCCAGCAACACATTTTCAGCTCTGATCTCCAGCATCTGCATACCTCATTTTCTCCCCAAAAACAATATCCACTCAGGGTAATGGAGTCCTGTCTCTTCCTCAGTGAAGAGCAGTATGTGAGATAGTTAAACTTCACTAAGGCTTTTCTGCTGAAATCTGTGCCTTGTCACAACCAGTATTTCGATCTCTGAGCAAGGAGAGGTTAGCGTTAACAAGACTGTGAAGGTGAGGGTGAAAGTGAGCCTTTATCTGACTGGTTCCTTGTAGGATAGAGTCATAGAGATGTACGGCACAGAAACAGACCCTTCAGTCCATCCTGGTCGTGCCGACCAGATATCCCAACCCAATCTCATCCCACCTGCCAGCACTTGGCCCATTTCATTCTAAACCTTTCCTATTCATATACCCATCCAAATGCCTCTTAAATGTTGCAATTGTACCAGCTTCCACCCCTTCCTCTGGCAGCTCATTCCATACACATACCACCCTTGCATGAAAAGTTGCCCCTTAGGTCTCTTTTATATCTTTCTCCTCTCACACTAAACCTATACCCTCTAGTTCTGGACTCCCCCACCCCAGGGAAAAGACTATGTCTATTTATCATATCCATGCCCCTCGTAATTTTGTAAACCTCTATAAGGTCACCCCTCAGCCTCTGACACTCCAGGGAAAACAGCCCCAGCCTGTTCAGCCTCTCCCTGTAGCTCAGATCCTCCAACCCTGGCAACATCCTTGTAAATCTTTTCTGAACCCTTTCAAGTTTCACAACGTCTTTCCGATAGGAAGGAGACCAGAATTGCACACAGTATTCCAACAGTGGCCTAACCAATGTCCTGTACAGCCACAACATGACCTCCCAACTCCTGTACTCAATACTCTGACCAATAAAGGAAAGCATACCAAAAGCCTTCTTCACTATCCTATCTACCTGTGACTCCACTTTCAAGGAGCTATGGACCTGCACTCCAAGGACTTTTTGTTCAGCAACATTCCCTAGGACCTTACCATTAGGTATTTAAGTCCTGCTAGGATTTGCTTTCCCAAAATGCAGCACCTCGCATTTATCTGAATTAAACGCCATCTGCAACTTCTCAGCCCATTGGCACATCTGATCAAGATCCTGTTGTAATCTGAGGTAACCTTCTTCGCTGTCCACTACACCTCCAATTTTGGTGTAATCTGCAAACTTACTAACTGTACCTCTAATGCTCACATCCAAATCATTTATATAAATGATGAAAAGTAGAGGACCCAGCACCAATCCTTGTGGCACTCCACTGGTCACAGGCCTCCAGTCTGAAAAACAACCCTCCACCACTACTCTCTCTCTTCTACCTTTGAGCCAATTCTGTATCCAAACGGCTAGTTCTCCCTGTATTCCATGAGATCTAACCTTGCTAATCAGTCTCCCATGGGGAATCTTGTTGAACGCCTTACTGAAGTCCATATAGATCACATCTACTGCTCTGCCCTCATCAATCCTCTTTGTTACTTCCTCAAAAAACTCAATCAAGTTTGTGAGACATGATTTCCCACACACAAAGCCATACTGACTATGCCTAATCCGTCCTTGCCTTTCCAAATACATGTACATCCTGTCCCTTAGGATTCTCTCCAACAACTTGCCCACCACCGAGGTCAGGCTCACTGGTCTGTAGTTCCCTGGCTTGTCCTTACCACCCTTCTTGAACAGTGGCACCACGTTAGCCAACCTCAAGTCTTCCAGCACCTCACCTATGACTATCAATGATACAAATATCTCAGCAAGAGGCCCAACGATCACTTCCCTAGCTTCTCAAAGAGTTCTAGGGTACATCTGATCAGGTCAAGGGGATTTATCCACCTTTATGCATTTCATGACATCCAGCACTTCCTCCTTTGTAATTTAGACATTTTTCAAGATCTCACCATCTATTTCCCAACATCCTATATCTTCCCTATCCTTTTCCATAGTAAATACTGATGCAAAATACTTGTTTAGTATCTGCCCCATCTCCTGCGGCTCCATACAAAGGCCGCCTTGCTGATCTTTGAGTGGCCCTATTCTCTCCCTCGTTACCCTTTTGTTCTTAATATATTTGTAAGCACCCTTTGGATTCTCTTTAACTCTATTTGCCAAAACTATCACATGTCCCTTTTTTGCTCTCCTGATTTCCCTCTTAAGTATACTTCTACTGCCTTTATACTTTTCTAAGAAGTCACTCGATCTATCTTGTCTTTAGCTGACATATGCTTCCTTCTTTTTCTTAATCAAATCCTCAATTTCTTTAGTCATCCAGCATTCCCTATACCTGCCAGCCTTTCCTTTCACCCTAACAGGAATATACTTTCTTTGGATTCTTGTTATCTCATTTCTGAAGGCTTCCCATTTTCCAGCTGTCCCTTTCCCTGTGAACATCTGCCCCCCAGTCAGCTTTCGAAAGTTCTTGCCTAATACTGTCAAAATTGGCCTTTCTCCAATTTAGAACTTCAACTTTTAGATCTGGTCTATCCTTTTCCATCATTATTTTAAATCTATTAGAATATAGTCACTGGCCCCAAAGTGCTCCCCCACTGACACCTCAGTCACCTGCCCTGCCTTATTTCCCAAGAGTAGGTCAAGCTTTGCACCTTCTCTAGTAGGTACATCCACATACTGAATCAGAAACTTTTCTTGTACATGAAGCTGCCAGTCCTGTCCATCTCTGAGCCATGTTTCTGTAATTGTCATGATATCCCAGTCCCATGTTCCTCTGCCTTCCATTTAAGGCCCCTTGCATTGAAATAAATGCAGTTTAATATCTTAGTCCTACCTTGTCCTTGCCTGCCTGGACTGTTTGACTCGCTTCTGTTCTCAGCTGTACCCGTCTCAGATTGGTCCCTTTCCTCACTACCTCCCTGGATCCCACGACCACTACCACCTTACTAGTTTAAATCCTCCTGAGCAGCTCTAGCAAACCTCCCTGCCAGTATATTAGTCCCCTTCCAATTTAGGTGCAATCCGTCCCTCTTGTACACATCTCTTCTTCCAATGATCCAAAAATATGAATCCTTCTCCCATACACCAGCTCCTCAGCCAAGCATTCATCTGCTCTATCCTCCTATTCCTGCCCTCACTAGCCCATAGCACCGGTAGTAATCCAGATATTACTACTCTTGAGGACCTCCTTTTTAAATTTCTGCCTAACTCTCTGCAATCTCCCTTCAGAACCTCAACCCGTTCCCTTCCAATGTCGTTTGTTCCAATGTGGACAATGACCTCTTGCTGGCCCCTCTCCCCCTTGAGAATATTCTGCACCCTCACTGAGACACCCTTGATCCTGGCACCAGGGAAGCAACACACTATTTTGATTTTTCACTGCTAGCCACAGAAACATCTGTCTGTTCCCCGGTCTAGAGAATCCCCTAATTGATTTTTTGGAAGCCAATGTACCCCTCATTGCATTTGAGCCAGTATCAATACCTCAATCTTGGCTGTTCATGCTACATTCCCCTGTGAATTGATCACCCATACATTTTCCAAAACAGCATAATTGTTTGAAATGGGGATAGCCACAGAAGACACTTGTACTAACTGCCTACCTCTCTTACCTTTCCTGGAGTTAACCCATCGGTGTGACTGTATCTGTGACTTTTCCCCCTTCCTATAACTGCAATCCATCACAAAGCATTGCTGTTGCAAATTCCTCATTGCCTCTAACTGTCTCTCCAAACGATCCATTCGATCTGATAGGATTCGCAACCAACAGCATTTATTGCAGGTATGATCCACAGTAACCTGTAAACTCTCCTTAAACTCCCATATCTGACAAGAAGCACATATCATTCCACTCAAGGCCAGCTTTGCTCCTTCACAATTTACAGACCCAGAAAACAACACTGTCTTTTTTTTTACAAAACACTGCTCCAGGTTAAGTTAATAGTTATGGCTTATATTTTAAGTATAATCAAGAAACAAATCTCAAAAAAACATATAATCAAGAAAGAACCCACTCCACTCACTTCTGCAGACTTTCTGTAGGCCACACTTAAAACTATTCACTATCTGTTTCTATGCTGTGACTTCACCCAAACAGTTCCTCCAAGATCAGTTGTGAATTTCACTGTTAATTTTCCCAGACGCACTCCCATGTCCAGTGATACATGAATTCAAACAGCAAAGGCAGTAACTGTGCAGGTTCACTGTGGTGTCAGTTTCTTTCTCTCTCTCTCGCCCTCTCTCTCTCCCCTGCACTGACCTCATCATGTGCTTCCTTTGTCTGTACCTCTCCCTTTTTAAAACTGCTGTTGTTTTGATTTTTTTTCTCTAAAGTTTCAAAACAATGCAACAGCACATGAAACAGTAATTGCTGCTCCTGGAATTCGAGGAAATCACCTCCAACACCTAAAATACCTCCATAAAGGAGCAGCCGTTACAGCCAGAAATTTTTCCCATCTTCCATCTTGGATTACCCAGAATCATTTGCAGAAATTTGCATTGAGTGACCACTGAAAGAAGTGACTGAGGATCCCTATTCATTGGAAGTTAACTACTTTTCTTCTTTTTGCTCACCAAAGGGACCTTGAAGTGCAGGTTCAGAGTTCCTTAAAAGTGAAGTTGCAATTAGATAGGACAGTGAAGATGATGTTTGGTATGCTTTCCTTTATTGGTCAGAGCATCAAATATAGGAGTTGAGAGGTCATGTTGCGGCTGTACAGGACATTGCTTAGGCTACTTTTGGAATATTGTGTGCAGTTCTGGTCTCCCTCCTATAGAAAGGATGTTGTGAAACCTGAAAAGGTTCAGAAAAGATTTACAAGGATGTTGCCAGAGTTGGAGGGTTTGAGCTATAGGGAGAGGCTGAATAGGGTGGGGCTGTTTTCCCTGGAGTGTCAGAGGCTGAGGGGTGACCTAGAGAGGTTTATAAAACCAGGAGGGGCAGGTATAGGGTAAATAGACAAGGTATTTTCCCGAGGGTGATGGAGTCCAAAACTAGAGGGCATAAGTTTAGAGTGAGAGGGGAAAAAAATTAAAAGGGCCGTAGTGGACAACTTTTTCATACAGAAAGTGGTGTGTGCATGGAATGAGCTTCCAGAGGAAGTGATGGAGACTAGTACAATTACAACCTTTAAAAGGGATCTGGATGGGCATATTAATAGGAAGGGTTTAGGGGGATATAGGCCAAGTGTTGGCAAATGGGACTAGATTAGTTTAGGATATCTGGTGGGCATGGCCGAGTTAGACTGAAGGGTCTGTTTCAATGCTGTACATCTCTAAGACTCTATGACACTGTTACCAAAGTGTTGGTGGTGGAGAGAGTGAATTTTCAGTTGGTGGATGGGTTGCTAATCAAGTGGGGTTGGATGACATTGACTGTGCTGGAGTTGCAATCATCCAAACAAGTGGATGTGTATTCCATCACATTGTGCTATCTGGATGGTGGATAGCCCCTGTGGAGTCAAGAGGTGACCCATATGCTTCAGAATCCTCAGTTTGTGTCATGCTCTTGGAGCCACACTTCTTGCATGACTGGTACAGCTCAGTTTCTGATCAAAGGTAACCCCTAAGATGTTGATAATATAATTTATATGTTCTATTTAACCTCATTTAGTCTTCACCTGTAAACCTATAAACCTCCACCATGCAAACTATACCCTGAGTGTTAGCAGTCTTGCTCTAACAAGGGAGACATCATGATTTGGAGGTGCCGGTGTTGGAATGGGGAGGGGGGGGCAAAGTTAAAAATCTCACAACACCAGGCTATAGTCCAACAGGTTTATTTAGAAGCAGTAGCTTTCAGAGCGCTGATCCTTCATCAGATGGTTGTACTGGGAGACATCAGACTGGTTTGTTAATGGGCTCTTGTTAGGAAGTCAAGGGTTTAAGAGGGCAGGAGAGTGGGTGGAGACCATGTGATTAGGGTTCATGTGGATGGTTAAAGGGAGTGAGGTGCTTATGGGACCTGAATTTTCTGCTGGTCTGGTACAGTAGTGGAAGGAGGAATATGGAGAGTGCAAGTGGTGCTGAAAGAGTTTTTACTTAGATTGTACTGCAGATGTACAGGAGGACGGCCTAAGAAACAAAAAGATCACCTGAGTTGGAGGATAGACTTATGGGGGGGCTCTGATACTTTGAAAGCCCTTTTTCACCCTGTCATCTACACCAATGATAATAGCAGTCTGAGCCTGTGTGGCAGTAGTTGCTAGTTACTACTTATGCTGCAATGGGAGCAGTGACATTTATCATTAGATACTGTATTATGGTTGGGTCCATAACTGTGTGAATGGAGATGGTCACGTGTCCACATTGGAAAGGATTGGCTCAAAGCTCTGCAGTGAGACCTGTGCCAAGTTGGTGCTGGACTCCGCCATGTTCTTTGACAATGAGTATACACATATGCACGCCGCAGATTATAATTGCTGAGGGAGAGTGACTGGGTGACCAAAAGGGGGTCGAGTTGCATTGCTGGTCAGGGATGTGCTAAAGGAGGACACTATGGTGGGCTTGAGCAGTGAAGCGTTATGGGCGGAGGTGAGAAATAAGAAGGGTGCAGTTACATGGTGGGGCCTCCCAACAGTGAGTGTGAGGTAGAAGAACAAATAGGTAAACAGATTATAGAAAGATGTACAGGCAACAGGGTGGTGGTGATGGGAGACTTTAATTTTCCCAACATTGACTGGGATGCACTTAGTGTCAGAGGTCTGGATGGGGCAGCATTTGTATGGAGCATCCAGGAAAGTTTTCTAGAGCAGTATGTCAATAGTCCAACTAGGGAAGGGGGCATATTGGACCTGGTGTTGGGGAATGAACCAGGCCAGGTGGTAGAAGTTGCAGTGGGGGATTTCTTTGGGAATAGTGACCACAATTCTGTAAGTTTTAGAATAGTCGGAGACAAAGGTGAGAGTGGTCCTAAGGGATGAGTACGAAACTGGGCCAAGGCCAGTTATATCAAAATTAGGCAGGAGCTGGGAAATGTGGATTGAGAGCAGCTATTTGAAGGGAAGTCCACATTTGATATGTGGGAGGCTTTTAGAGATAGGTTGAAGATAGTGCAGGATAGGCATGTCCCTTTGAAAACAAGGGATAGGAAAGGCAAGATTCATGAACCGTGGATGACAGGAGAAATCATGTGACTAGCCAAGAGGAAAAGGGAAGCGTACATAAGGTTCAGGCAGCTAAGAACAGAATGGGCCTTGGATGAATATCGAGAGAATAGGACAAATCTTAAACGAGGAATCAAGCAGGCTAAAAGGGGTCGTGAAATAACTTTGACAAACAGAATTAGGGAGAATCCCAAAGCCTTTACTCTTATATAAGAAGTAAGAGAGTAACCAGAGAAAGGGTTGGTCCACTAAAGAATAAGGAAGGAAGGTTTTGTGTCGAACCTGAGAAAATGGGTGAGATTCTCAATGATTACTTTGCATTCATCAAAGGTGATGAATGCTGAGATTAGAGGTAGAAGTTTGTTTACTTTGAATCATGTTGATATAAGGAGAGAAGATGTGTTGGGTAGGCTAAAGAATACTAAGGTGGTCAAATCCCCAGGACCAAATGGGATCTATCCCATGTTGCTGAGGGAGGCGAGAGAGGAAATAGCTGGGGCCATGACAGATATCTTTGTAGCATCCTTAAACACAGGTGAGGTGCCAGAGGACTGGAAGGTTGCTCATGTTGTCCCTGATACATGAAGGGTAGTAGGGATATTCCAGGTAACTACAGACCAGTGAGCATGACATCATTGTTGGAAAGTTGTTGGAGAAGGTACTGAGGGATGAAATCTATTTATATTTGGAAAAGAATGTGCTTATCAGTGATAGGCAACATGATTTTGTACGGGGTAGATTATGCCTTACCAACTTAATAGAGTTCTTTGAGGAATTGACCCAGTTGATAGATGAAGGAAGGGCTGTAGATATCAGATACATGGACTTTAGTAAGCTATTTGATAAGGTTCCTTATGGTAAACTAATGGAGAAAGTGAAGTCACATGGTGTGCAGGGTGTTCTAGTTAGGTTGGTAAAGAACTGGTTGAGCCACAGGAGACAGAGAGTAGTAGTTGAAGGGAGTTTCTCGAAATGGAGAAAGGTGACCAGTGCTGTTCCACAGAGATCAATGCTGGGGCCACTGTTGTTTGTAATATACATAAATGCTCTGGAAAAGGGCACTGTTGATCTGATCAGTAAGTTTGCAGATGACATGAAGATTGGTGGAGGAGCAGAAAGCATAGGGGTACAGGAGAATATAGATAAACTGGAGAGTTGGGTAGAGAAGTGGCAGATGAAGTTCAATCCAGGCAAATGTGAAGAGATGCATTTTGGGAAGTCTAATTCTAGAGTAAACTATACTGTAAGTGGAAGAGCCTTGGGAAAAGTTGATGAGCAGAGAGATCTGGGAGTTCAGGTCCATTGTACCCTGAAGATGGCTGCACAGGTGGATAGAGTGGTCAAGAAGGCATATAGTATGCTTGCCTTCATCAGACAGGGTATTGAGTATTAGAGCTGGCAGGGCATGTTAAAATTGTACAAGACTTTAATTTGGCCGCATTTGGAATACTGGTTCTAGTTGTCACATTACCAAAAGGATGTAGATGCTTTGGAGAGGGTGCAGAGAAGGTTTACGAGGATGTTGCCTGGTATGGAAGGTGCTCGCTATGAAGAGAGGTTGAGTAGGTTAGGATTGTTTTCAAAAGAAAAAAGGAGAATGAGGGGGGACCTGATGGAGGTTTACAAAATCATGAAAGGTATAGACAGGGTAGATAGAGATAAGCTTTTTCCCAGGGTGAGGGATTCAATAATGAGAGGTCACGCTTTCAAGGTGAGAGGTGGGATACACGCGGCAAGTACTTTACACAGAGGGTGGTGGGTGCCTGGAACGTGTTGTGAGCAGAGGTAGTCGAGGCAGGCACGGTAGATTCATTTAAAGTGCCTGCATCTACTACCTCTGCTAGCAACATGTTCCAGGCACCTACTGCCCTCTGTCTAAGGTACTTGAGTAGTTGGGGAGCAGAGGGATACAGATGCTTAGGAAATGGACAATAGGTTTAGACAGTGGATTTGGATCAGCTCAGGCTTGGAGAAGCGAAGGGATGTAAATTTTCTTTGTTCTTATTTCAGATGGCTTCCAATGCACCAAGCGCATTGTTGTCCACTCCCATCAGCAATTCTCTATATGCAGCCATGCCAAAGTCCCAATCTGAGCTTTCTGCAGAGGTGGACTCCAATATGACCTTAGCTTCTGCTTTGTTCTTTCCCTTGCTTTCCTTGCATTTCACTTACACCTGGTGTCTCAGCAATAGCAGATCCCAGCGTCATTCATTACCGATGGCCCCTCGCATGGTGAGTCCATAGGTGGCTGTGCCAACCAATGCGGCTACCGCAGGCTCTGTATTGCTTGGGGCAGAAGGTGATCATGGGAAGTGGTGGGTGGAGCGTTGGTGTGGCCGCCCACTCCTTACGCTGTGTTGGCCTGGTTTCCCCTTTTTTCCCGACAGTAAGATCCTACATCCAATCTCTCCTCTCGGATACATATAGTGTATTCTGTATGTGTGAGTGCTAGCTGTAAGTGTAAAACCAAGTGACAACACTGTGTCATTCTCTCCTTGCTGTTCCTCTGCTGCCTTATCAAGTTTGCATGCCTTCTGTGTCTGAATGGAAAAATAACAAGAATAAGGATATGGTGTCAGAAGTCGGGGGATGGGATTGGAATACAAGCTGCAGCTTGTTAATCAGAAAAAAATGTAGGATAAGGCAAAGGAGGCATGTGAGACTAGAAATGCCCAAGTACATTGTGAAGCTCCAATTATATTCCAACCTCAGAGCAGTATTACTCATGTATTGCAAGTTGTGGGCAGTTCTACCACAGTCCTGTATTGCTTGGGGAAGATTTGCAATTATAAAGAATCTTTCATGCCCTTATATTATCCCAAAAGGGTGAGCCATTGTGTGAGAGAGAGAGAGAGAAAGTGAGGACTGCAGATGCTGGAGAGTCAGAGTCGAAAAGTGTAGTGCTGGAAAAGCACAGCAGGTCAGGCAGCATCAGAAGAGCAGGAGAGTCGACATTTCTGGCATAAGCCCTTCATCAGGAATGTGCGAGGCGAAGGGAGCCAGATGGAGGTAGCTAGGAAGACGATAGGTGGATGCAGGTGAGGGGGCGATTGTGATAGGTCAGTGGGGAAGGTGGGAAGTAAGATGGACAGGTAGGAGAGAGCAGTAGAGGGCGGTGCCGAGTTGGAGGATTGGATCTGGGATATGGCGGGGGGAGGGGAGATTTGGAAACTAGTGAAGTCAATGTTGATGCCGCGTGGTTGAAAAGTCCCAAAGTCCCTCCAGTTGGCAAGTGGCTTTAGGGGTGAGACAAAGAGGAATTTTTTCACTCAGAGGTTGGGTGAATCTTTGGAATTCTCGACCCAAAGGGCCATGAAATCTCAATCATTGAGTATATCCAAGACAGAAATCAATAGATTTATAGATACTAATGGCATTGAAGGATAGGGTGATAGTACAGCAAAGTCACATTTAGGTAGGTGATCAACCATGATCTGGTGGGATGGTGGACAGGCTGGATGGCCTACTCTAGCTCATAGGTTCAAAACATTATATAACAATGAGTAGGTTTGAAGTGTAGCCACCATTGTAATGCAAAAAGCACAACAACAAATTCCCTCATAACAGTTTCCTATGAACAGTGCTGAGTAATAGCCAGGCAAACAGTGGTTGGTGCTAATGAACATTTTAAACGATTTGGAGATGCCAGTGTTGGACTGAGGTATACAAAGTTAAAAATCACACAATACCAGGTACAGTCCAAGTGGTTTATTTGGAAGCACTAGCTTTCAGAACACTGCTCCTTTATCAGGTGGTTGTGAAGTGTAAGATCATAGGACACAGAATTTACAGCAAAAGTTTACAGTGTGATGTAATCTGAAATTATATATTGAAAAAGACCTGGATTGTTTGTTAAGTCTCATGTTGGTTTCAGTTCTTTCAAGTGAACTTTAAAAATAGGTGCCAGAGAATGCATTGAAGGTGTGGGCTGCCCTGTGTCTGTGCCCCAATGTTCAGACTGATTCTAATCTCAAAAAGAGATTTATAGAATCTTACAGGTATTCATGCAGTTTTTGAGCAAAATAAAATGTAATTCTGCAAGTGCAAATTCACCCCACAAACGTATGTGTGTGTGTGTGTACATGTGGGTGTGTGTGTGTGGGAACGGGTTAGGAGGAATGTGCTATGAGTGTCTGTGAGAGAGTGTATGCATGGACACCTTCAATTCATTATTTGGGCCAACATGGCACCTATTGTTAAAGTTCACTTGAGAATGTAACTTTAAGAAAGTTCTGAGATTTATATATGCAAAAACTGAAACCAACATGGTCATTCTAAAAGATGAGAGACTTAACAAACAATCCAGGTCTTTTTCGATACATAATTTCATTTACATCATACTGTAAACCTTTGCTATAAATTGTGTGTCCTATGATCTTATACTTGACAACCACCTGATGGACGTTTTAAATAGCAAACTCGTGCATTCAGAGGGAGGGCTAGCAGTTATTTAGTACCTTTCACAGAATATTTTAAACCAAATGAAATGCACTTATTGTTCTAATGTAGAACAACTCACCAGCCGATTTGTGCACGGTAAGATCCCACAAACAACAATGTGACAAAATTGAGAGATTAAAATTAATCTCCTACTCATCTTTAAAATAATGCTATGGGATATTTTATGTCAACCTGAGAGGACAGATGGAGCCTCAGTTAAAGGGCATATCCCAAAGACGTAATTTCCAACAAGTTAGGACTCCCCAGGAGCATGGATTTTGGGTTAGTCTATTGCGTGCAACTTGATCCTATAACTTTCTGACCCAGATGTGAGAATGCTACCACTGAGTGAGTTCTGACATCATGTTTTCATCCCCCAATAGCCCCTCCCCACCACAGCACATTCACCTCCTGTCTGACTGATAAACAACAGGAACCTAACACTGCTATGTACTGCTTCACTTTGCAAAGTACAGAGGGCCTCATAACTGTTAGCATTCTGCTCCTGCTCTCCCTCACTCATTGCTACTTAGTCATAGAGACGTAGAGCACGGAAACAGACCCTTCAGTCCAATTTGTCCATGCCAACCATCCGAAATTAATCTCGTCCCATTTGCCAGCATTTAGCCCATATCCCTCTAAACTCTTCCTATTTAGGTACCCATCCAGTTGCCTTTTAAATGTTGCAATTATACCAGCCTCCACCGCTTCCTCTGGCAGTTCATTCCATACATGCACCGCCCTCTGCGTTGCCTCTTTGGTTCCTTTTCAATCTTTCCCCTCTCACTTTATCCCCTAGTTCTGGACTCCCCTACCCTAAAGAAAAGACCTTGGCTCCTCACCCTATCCATGCCCCTCATGATTTTATAAACCTCTATAAGGTCAACCCTCAGCCTCCAACGCTCTGGGAAAATAGCCCCAGCCTATTCAGCCTCTCCCTATAGCTCAAACCCTCCAACCCCAGCAACATCCTTGTAAATCTCTTCTGCACCTTTTCATGTTTAACAATCTCTTTCCTGTAGCTGGAACACCAGAATTTAATACAGTAATGCTGTCAAAGTTTCTCCAATATTCTTGAATGTTGTCTTGCAATTACCAAGCTGCAGCTCTGAGCTGCAAAGACAATGGATTGCTTTTCTTCATATTTAGTTGGAAATAAGTATTTAATAACTTGAATAATTATTAACAATTTGTAATATTTACTTAGTTTTAGTAAGCTATTTCTAAGATTATAAGCCCATGCAAAGTCTTCACTGGAACCTATTTAATGCAATGTTTGTGGTTTTGTCTGTGCCAGTGAGTGAGAATGGGGATCAAACATAACAGCAGGATAACACAAGACTTCAGCTTAAGTTTAATGTTCTTTTCATAATTACACTCTGCTGTTACACACGTCCCCTCAGAGAGGTAAAGGGCTTGTGATTTCTCAGACCTGTGTTAATTTGGATCTGATTGCATTGCATTGTGGGCTTTTTTTATATGGGAACTCTGAAGTCGTTTTGGTATGTTGCAAGGTGAAGATAAACACAGACCTAGCATCTATGTGTGAATCCTTCAGGCCATCCTGGATGTCAGTAAGTGCCCATACATCATGACGTTCAGTTCTACCACAGTGATATAATGAGTTGAAACCTGTTCAAATTATAATAGTAAAATATTATTATAAAAAGCTTTCTTTAGTGCATTGTAGCATTGTAGCTGGAATATGGGTGTTTGTGAGATGGAATCTCACATAGCTGTAGCATGGTGGGAAGTCTTATCATGGGCATACTAAGTATGAAACAGATCAGTATGGCATAGAATCTTCATGAAATCTTCAGCGATCTAATCAATATAAGGCAGCAGTGAGTTGCCTTAACTTGTTAGGTTGTTTAAAGTATCCTGCATCTGTCTCTGTTTCCAAAACTTGGAGTGTAGTATGCACCAAGTCTCACTGACACCTCATGTGACTCATGGCTCACTTTAGTCCTTTGGGGAGAGGGTGCCTTGGAGTTGAAAGTACTGCCAAGCTCCACACACTCGCCTCATACAGCGGAATGCCAGTGTTACCAGCTGTTAACCCTGACTGGCGATTGTGCCACTTCAGAACTTTTTAAAATGTCTTCCTCATTTGATTTTCCTCTTTTGTTTTTGCTGAACTCTTGGTCTCAACCCAAATTTTGGATTGATGGGAAATTGTCCCTAATCTTAGCCATTTTGATGTCAATTGCTTTTGAATGCGTCTATCTTCTTGTTTTTGTCCCTTCTAATCGTGTGTAGCTTAACATTTTCCTCAAGGAACACAAAGGTTGATGCCTTGCAAAAAAAATCTCCTTGTAACTTGTCTCTATATCCATCAGATATCGATCTCATAGTTCACAGTGATTGTAGCGTAAATAAAGTACAAACTTCCTTTCATCTCAACTGTGCCAGATAACATTAGGACTGACAACACAGCTCTAAATAATACCAATCCATATTAACGTCCTGTTAATCTTTAGCTCTTATCAACAGCTAAGCAAACATTTTTGGAGGAACATCCACTTTTATTCTTAGTTAAGGAATAATCCCTTATCATTCCATTCTTGCCAAGATATCAGAACATTGTCAGGTTCACCACTGCCAGTGAATTCACAGGCATGGGTCAAATATCACCTTATCTAACTAACAAATAGTTTAAATGAGCATTGTTAAAGACTGTAAACAGAACAGCAGTCAAATGTTTGTTAGTTTCTATTGGTGCAGCAATGAAAGTTTAGATATCAGCAATCAAGTGCTGCAACAAGTTTGGATCTGCAAGTGTGCTCGTGGAGTTGGTCATGAGTTACACGTTGGAAAGGATTAGATACTTAATCTGTGCAAAGCCCTGTGAGAAATCCAGACTCATTGGTGCTGCTTGACTTTGCTTTCAGGCAATGTTTTGTTACGTCACCACTCTCTGAAGATAACTTCAGTAAAGTCGTAGAGTCATACAGCACTGAAACCGACCCTTCGGTCTAACTCGGCCATGCCGAACAGATATCTTAAAAAAATCTAGTCCCATTTGCCAGCACTTGACCCATATCCCTCTAAACCCTTCCTATTCATAGACCCATCCAGATGGCTTTTGAATGTTGTAATTGTACCAGTCTCCACCACTTCCTCTGGCAGCTTATTCCATACACGTACCACCCTCTGAGTGAAAAAGTTGCACCATAGGTCCCTTTTAAATCTTTCCCCTCTCATCTTAAACCCATGCCCTCTAGTTTTGGACTTCCCTACCCCTGGTAAAAGACCTTTTCTATTTACCTTATCCATGCCCGTCAGCCTCCAGAGGAAAATAGTCCCAGCCTCTCTCAATAGCTGAGGAGAGTGCCACACTTGTCCATTAACTTCCTACTCACTATCCACAGCTCCATGACACACCTTGCAGGTGAAGCAGCAATTTACCTGCACTTCACTTAAACTAATCTAGGTCTTCACTGTTCACTATGTCGTCTTCCCTACACTGGGAGTCAAAATACAGACTGGGCAATGGTTTTACAAATACTTACATCTATCTGTAAATATGACCCTGAGCTCCCAGTTGCCGACTCTTTCAGCACACCACCATCTTCCCTGACCAATCACTCTGTCTCAGACCTCCTGCAGAGCTCCAATGAGGCTCAGTGCAAGCTAGAAGAACAGCATTACATTTTCTGCTCTGGGGGACCCTGCAGCTTTCAGGATTCAATATTCGAGTTCAATAATTTTAAAAGTCTTTTTTGTATTTATTTCAAAAATATACTTTATTCATAAAATATTTTGATGATCTGTACAATTGATGGTGCCATTCATAGGCGCACCTTGAATTTCTTTACATACAGAGATCGGAGTTAATCATTCGTTTATACAGGTCTGTACGTTAAGTATCCATATATTTAGCTGAGGTGTCAGCGGGGCCGGATTACTGCGTGGGCCCCCTGTTCTTCTTTGGCAGGCAGATGTTACACGGTGGTCTTTCCCCACCGCGCTTTGGCGGCAGCTGCCCCAAGCTTCAACGTGTCCCTCAACACATAGTCTTGGACCTTGGAACGTGCCAGTCCACAACACTCAGTTGGGGTCAGCTCCTTCAGCTGGAAGATCACCAGGTTTCAAACAGACCAAAGAGCGTCTTTGACTGAGTTGATGATCCTCCAGGCTCAGTTAATGTTCGTCTCGGTGTACGTCCCGGGGAACAGACTGAAGAGCAAGGTGTCCCGTGTCACAGAGCTGCTCGGGATGAACTTCAACAAACACCACTGCATTCCTCTCCAGACTTCCTTTGCGTAGGTACATTCCAGAAGGAGGTGTGTGACAGTCTCGTCCCCTCACAGCCGCTTCAAGGGCAGCGTGCAGTGTGGCAGAGAGTCCGGGCGTGTATAAAGGATCTCACAGGCAGAGCCCTTCTCACCACCAGCCAAGCCATGTCTTGGTGCTTGTTGGAAAGTTCTGGCGATGAGGCATTCTGCCAAAATGCCTCTGACAGTCTGCTCAGGGATCCGCTCGACAGGATCCGCCCTCTCCTTTTCCCGAAGGGTCTCAAGGACACTACGTGCTGACCACTTCCTGATGGACTTGTGGTCAAAGGTGTTTTTCTTCATAAATTTCTCCACGAAGGAAAGGTGATACGGAACGGTCCAGCTACTTGGAGCGTTCCACGGCAGCGAGGCCAGGCCCATCCTTCGCAACACTGGGGACAGGTAGAACCTCAGTGACACTACGTAGTGACACTTGGTGTTTGTGTACGGGGGATCCACGCACAGCTTGAAGCAGCTACACACAAAGGTGACCATCAGGTTGAGGGTGGCATTGGGTGTGTTTTTTCCCCCATTGCCCAGATCTTTATACATCGAGTCCCTTCAGACCCTGGCCATCTTTGATCTCCATATAAAATGGAAGATGGCCCGGGTGACTGCGATGGCACAGGTTCTGGAAATAGGCCCGACCTGTGCCACATATAACAACACTGACAGTGCCTCACACCTGATGACCAGGTTTTTTTCCCGTGATGGAGAGCGACCATTGCTTCCATCTGCCCAGTTTCTGCCTCACTTTGCTAATACGCTCCTCCCAAGACTTGGTGCATGCCCCAGCCCCTCCGAACCAAATACCCAGCACCTTCAGGTGGTCGGTCCTGACAGAGAAGGGGATGGAGGATTGGTCGGCCCAGTTCCCAAAGAGCATGGCCTCGCTCTTGCCTTGGTTTACCTTGGCCCCAGAGGCCTGTTCGAACTGGTCACATATGCACAAGAGTCTGTGCACGGACAGCGGATCCGAGCAGAAAACGGTGACGTCATCCATGATCATGGAGGCCTTAACCTGCAGGCCCCCGCTGCCAGGAATAGTCACCCCTCTCAGGCTCGCATCTTTCCTGATGGACTCGGCAAATGGCTCTATGCAGCACACAAACAAGGCAGGAGAGAGAGAGGGCGGCCCTGCCTGACTCCAGAGCGATCTTCCTGCCCGGTACAGCACAGGTTTGGTCAGGGTGGATCACCGATCCCAGAGCAGACCTGACCCGGTTGGTGATTACCTTTGACAGAATTTTGTAATCCGCATTCAACAGTGAGATTGGTCTCCAATTTTTGAGTTCCTCCCTCTCCCCCTCCCGCTTGTAGATGAGGGTGATGATGCCTTTCCTCGTGGATTTACTCATGGTACCTGCCTGAAGCATACTGACATACACCTCCAGCAGGTCCTGGCCAATCAAGTCCCACAGAGAGGAATAGAGCTCGACTGGTAAGCCATCGCTTCTGGGAGTTTTGTTCTTTTCGAAGGACTCGAGGGCCTTGGTCAGCTTATCTAGAGATAGCGGCTGGTCCAGCCTCTCCCGTGTTCTGTCGTCTAAGACCTCCATGATAGAGGACAGGAATGACTGGAAGGCCGCGCTGTCGGTTGGCTTTGAGTCATACAGACTGGCGTAGAAGGATTTACTGATCCTCATGACGTCAGCCTGAGATGACGTTACCGAGCCATCTTCTTCCTTCAGGCTGCTGAGCACGGAGCTCTCTTTGTGCACCTTCTGGAAGAAGAAACGTGAGCACGTCTCATCCTGCTCCACCGAGCGGACCCTGGACCAGAAGATTATCTCGGACGCCTCCAAGGCAAATAGCGAGGCTTGCTGGCCCTTCACCTCCTGGAGGTCCTCCATGACATCGAATCCGATCGTCTGCAGCAAGAGCAGGTTCTGCATACTTTCCTGGAGTTGGGACAGTTTTTCCCACCTCTCTCTCACCTCCTGAACTGCTTCCATGTGGTATACCCACCTCTGCAACCCAGAGCCTGTTGTGACATGGGTTGCTTTAAGCACAGATAACCCATTTTCACTTATTCATCGTCCCCATTAACCTTTATCTTCTTTATCTTCTTCCCTCACTATCATCAATTTCTTGGCCTGCCTAACTTTCATTCCTCTCTCTCGGGGCTCTTTCTCCACTTATCCACTCACTCATTCCCTTCCCGACTCCTTGTCTTTCGCATAAATAACTCCTTTTCCCAGCTACTGTCCATTCTGAAGATGAGTCACCGGAATTGAAATGTTAGATCTGCTTTCTCTTCACAGACCTGTGTTTTCCAACTATTTCTGTTTTGATTTCAAAAAAGTTCTTATCCGAGTCACCCCAGTCGGAACCATCCCTAAGGTAGGGCAAATCAGAATGACCATGCGGCAGTCTGTGATTTCGGTTGCCCTGCACATTGGAGGAACTGAAAGCTGGAATATCCTTTCTATATTAGAGTGGCGCTGGAAAAGCACAGCAGGTCTGGCAGCAGCTGAGGAGCAGGATAATCGACATTTCAGGCAAAAGCCCTTCATCAGGAATCCGATTCCTGATGAAGGGGTTTTGCCCGAAACGTCAATTTTCCTGCTGTTTGGATGCTGCCTGACCTTCTGTGCTTTTCCAGTGCCACTGTAACCTTGACTCTAATCTCCAGCATCTGCAGTGCCCACTTCCGCCTATTTCTTTAAATAGCTGAGAGGGATACTTCGTGGCCTGGGGAGGGTTTGTACAGAGTGATTTACCTGGTGAGTGAGTGAGTGAGTCGGCAAAGAGAGATTTACCTGGTGAGTCAGGGAGGGGGTGGGTGTACAGGGCGATTTACCTGGTGAGTCAGGGACGGGGTGGGTGTACAGAGTGATTTACCTGGTGAGTCAGGGACGGGGTGGGTGTACAGAGTGATTTACCTGGTGTGTGGGGGGTGGAGGGTGTACAGAGCGATTTACCTTGTGAGTGAGGGAGTGGGTAAAGAGCGATTTAACTGGTGAGTGAGGGAGGGGGAGGGAGTACAGTGTGATTTACCTGGTGAGTGTGGGTTTGCACAGAGTACTTTGCCTGGTGAGTGCATGACTAAGACTTCTTTGATCATAGCTGGTAGCATGTTGCTGTTTGGAAAGCTTGCCATGTTTCCTATGTTACAAAAATGACAGGACTTCATAGATAGTTAATTAAATGTATATTATCTTAAGTTAATGAAACATGATGAATGAATACAAGTTCCTTTTTACTTTGTATGGTCAATAAAGTAAACTAAGCATCCTTGAAAGGTTCAGGTCAATGTGTGATGCATCAAATTATCTCAATCAATGGACGTTGGGAATATTCCCAACTCAAACAGCCCTTGTATCACGCAGCAAGCTCAAGATTCAAAATTATAGAAATAAGCTTGGAGGGTTTTAAACTTGGTCACTCTGTATTGTTTTCTATGGCGACTATACTCCACAGCTGTGCGTTTTGATCTATGCAGCAGCCTTCATAAGACAGGAGCTGATTTTATAATGGGTCACGACATGACTACCACAGTACCACCTGGAAGTCCAACACCAAAAGACTGTTCTGACCACTCACCAACATTTTGTCCTGCTTCACAAACACCAACTGGAAGCACATTTTGTCCTCATTTTCATTTCAGGTTTTGGCCAAATTACTGCTGTTTCTTTCATGATGCACATTATGCTGCTCTGCACTCTGCTGTCTTGTTCTGTGGCCTGTTTCTGTACGTCTATTGAAAAATGAAGATAAAATGTATATCAAGCTTTTGGATGAAGTTCTGTGCTTATCAAAACACAGCATGTCAGTGCTGTGGATGAAATAGGCTTGCCATCATTTGTTCCCAGGGTTAGCAGCAAGCGCTGCGAGGTCAGGGACAGGATAATTAGAAGCAAATTAAACCCCCCTTTACTCTCCTGTAAGCAATGTAACTTTGCGTAAACTTTCCAAACAAAGTTACTTCAATGTTGGCAGTTACAGTGGCATTAAAATCAGGCTCTTAATTCCACAGTTCATTACACTATGTTGAATTTTTCCAATTTCCACAACAGGCTTAAGTTTATAATCTATCTAAGTAAGGCTGACAGCTTAGTACCAATTGACAAAGCTTAATACTATCCTCTGCAATTGTGAATGGGGACGCATATGATGTTTCCAGGGAGCTGGTCTGGGTAGTATTTGAATGAAATCTATGCAGCAATCAGAGTTATGATCGGATATTTCAATAGCATTTTTCAAGGGTGGCTAAAGTTGAGAAACCTGGGAACTATAGACCTATCGGTCTGATATCAGTGGTGGCTACGTTTTTGGATGGGATTCTGAGACATAGGATTTACAGGTATTTGGAGAGGCAAGGATTGAGTAGGGATAGTCACCATGGCTTTGTGTCTCACAAACTTCATCGAGTTGTTTTGGAGATGTAACCAAAAAAGATTGAAAAAGGGCAGAGCAGTAGACATTGTCTATATGGATTTTAGTAAAGCCTTTGACAAAGTTCTGCATCGTCGACAAATTAGTAAAATTTGATCACATGGGATCCATGGAGAGCTTCCCAATTGGATACAGAATAGTTCTGAAGAAGGGTCACTTCTGGTTTAATTTGGAATCGGCTATAGTCTTAAGAACCACACTTTTTCTTTGGTGTGTGTTTTACGCAACCAAAAGTTGCGTTGTGAAAGTCTCAGAGAAGGAAGGCCACCACACTGTAAAAGGGGACCAGCAACACTGAGAGGATCTGGAAATGGGCCCACTGATGGCTGAAAGAGAAAAATGACCTTCTGTCTTGGAGGAGACCTCCAGAAAGGCCCAACAAATGTGCAGTCCTGCTAGACAGACAAAACCCTTCCCTGTGTGCAGCAAATCCCCCCATTACTACTATACAATGAACACAAATTCTATGAGCAGTTGATCAATAACTCTAGAGCGGCACAGTGGCTCAGTGGTTAGCACTGCTGCCCCACAACACTAGGGAGCCAGCTTCGATTCCAGCCTTGGGTGACTGCCTGTGTGGAGTTTGCACGTTCTCCCTGTGTCTGCATGGGTTTCCTCTGGGTTCTCCGGTTTCCTCCCACAGTCCAAAGATGTGCAAGTCAGGTAAATTGGCCATGGTAAATTACCCATAGTGTTAGGTGCATTAGTCAGAGGGAAATGGGTCTGGGTGGGTTACTCTTTGGAGGGTCGGTGTGGACTTGTTGGGCCGAAGGGCCTGTTTCCACACTGTAAGTAATCTAATCTAGAGTTGCTCTGAGTGCATTTGTGTACATACCAAATGTTTCTCACTGCTGTGATTTCCTGTTGATGTCATGAGTTCTTAACTGTAGTTCAGTTACTTCTCCATGATCCTGGTACTCAGGTGTGAACGAGACATGCATGGCTTAACTTTTGAGACTGGTATGCACTGATAGCGAGTCAAGTTGGTAAGGTCTTAGGTAGACCAGACCCATTGACGAACCCCATCTTTAGAAGCCTTTCTTAATCACAAACTCCTCTTTGTTCAAGACTTTTGCTGTCAGGGCCATGGAAAGGGGGCTTCTCTTCCTAAGTTTCTTCATTTAATTCAAAGCAAAAAGCAGGGCAAACCTAACGAGGACTGAAGGGTGGCTAAAGTTGAGAAACCTGGGAACTATAGACCTGTCAGTCTGATATCAGCGGTGGCTACGTTTTTGGATGGGATCCTGAGATATAGGATTTAGAGGTATTTGGAGAGGCAAGGACTGAGTAGGGATAGTCACCATGGCTTTGTGTCTCACAAACTTGATTGATTGGAGTTGTTTTGGAGATGTAACTAAAAAAAGATTGAAAAAGGGCAGAGCAGTAGACATTGTCTATATGGATTTTAGTAAAGCCTTTGACAAAGTTCTGCATAGTCGACAAATAAGTAAAATTTGATCACATGGCTTCAATGGAGAGCTTCCCAATTGGATACAGAATAGTTCTGAAGAAGGGTCACTGAACTTGAAATATTAAATCTGACTTCTCTCCACAGATGCTGCCAGACCTGCTGAGATTTTCCAGCAATTTCTGTTTTTGTATTTGGATAAAAGATTGGGTTGACGGTAGGAGACAGAGGGTGGTGATGGAGGGTTGTTTTTCAGACTGGAGTCATACAATCAGCAGGTTTTCCGCAGGGATCGGTGCTGGGTTCACTTTTGTTAGACATTTAACTAAACAGTTTGGATGAGATTTTAGGAGGCATATTTAGTAAGTTTGCAAATGACACCAAATCATTGGTGGTATAGTGGACAGTGAAGAAGGTTATCTAAGATTACGAAAGGATCTTAATCAACGTGGTGCCACTGTTTAAGAAGGGCAGTAAAGACAAGCCAGGGAACTATAGACCGGTGAGCCTGACCTCGGTGGTGGGCAAGTTGTTGGAGGGAATCCTGAGGGACAGGATGTACATGTATTTGGAAAGGCAAGGACTGATTCGGGATAGTCAACATGGCTTTGTGCGTGGGAAATCATGTCTCACAAACTTGATTGAGTCTTTTGAAGAAGTAAAAAAGAAGATTGATGAGGGCAGAGCAGTAGATGTGATCTATATGGACTTCAGTAAGGCGTTCGACAAGGTTCCCCATGGGAGACTGATTAGCAAGGTTAGAAATGATGGAATACAGGAAGAACTAGCCATTTGGATACAGAACAGGCTCAAACGTAGAAGACAGAGGGTGGTGATGGAGGGTTGTTTTTCAGGCTGGAGGCCTGTGACCAGTGGAGTGCCACAAGGATCGGTGCTGGGCCCTCAACATTTTGTCATTTACGTAAATGATTTGGATGCGTGCATAAGAGGTACAGTTAGTAAGTTTGCAGATGACACCAAAATTGGAGGTGTAGTGGACAGCGAAGAGGGTTACCTCAGATTACAACAGGATCTTGACCAGATGGGCCAATGGGCTGAGAAGTGGCAGATGGAGTTTAATTCAGATAAGTGCGAAGTGCTGCATTTTGGGGAAGCAAATCTTAGCAGGACTTATATAATTAATGGTAAGGTCCTAGGGAGTGTTGCTGAACAAAGAGACCTTGGAGTGCAGGTTCATAGCTCCTTCAAAGTGGAGTGGCAGGTAGATAGGATAGTGAAGAAGGCATTTGGTATGCTTTCCTTTATTGGTCAGAGTATTGAGTACAGGAGTTGGGAGGTCATGTTGCGGCTGTACAGGACATTGGTTAGGCCACTGTTGGAGTATTGCGTGCAATTCTGGTCTCCTTCCTATCGGAAAGATGTTGTGAAACTTGAAAGGGTTCAGAAAAGATTTACAAGGATGTTGCCAGGGTTGGAGGATCTGAGCTAGAGGGAGAGGCTGAACAGGCTGTTTTCCCTGGAGCGTCGGAGGCTGACGGGTGACCTTATAGAGGTTTACAAAATTATGAGGGGCATGGATAGGATAAGTAGACAAAGTCTTTTCCCTAGGGTCGGGTGTCTAGGACTAGAGGGCATAGGTTTAGGGTGAGAGGGGAAAGTTATAAAAGAGACCTAAGGGGCAACTTTTTCACGCAGAGAGTAGTACGTGTATGGAACGAGCTGCCAGAGGATGTGGTGGAGACTGGTACAATTGCAACATTTAAGAGGCATTTGGATGGGTATATGAATAGGAAGGGTTTGGAGGGATATGGGCCGGCTGCTGGCAGGTGGAACCAAATTGGGTTGGGATATCTTGTCGGCGTGAACAGATTGGACCGAAGTCTCTGTTTCTATGCTGTACATCTCTATGACTCTATGACTCCAATTAGGTCAATGGGCTGAGGAGTAGCAGACAGAGTTTAATGTGGATAACTGCAAGGTAGGACTTATACAATTAATAGTAGGGCCCTGGGTAGTGTTGTCAAACAGAGACCTAGTGTTTTGGTAGATAATTCTTTGAAGTTTGTGTCAAGTGTAGATAGGGTGGTTAAGAAAGCACTTATCACGTTTCCCTCCATTGCTCAGACCATTGAGTATTGGAGTTGAAATGCCATGTTGAGGTTACAAGGATGTTAGTGAGGCCACTTTGGGAGTACTGTGTACAGTTCTAGTTGCCCTGCTTTAGGAAGGATATTATTAAATTGGAGAGGGTTCAGAAAATATTTATGAGGACATTGTCAGAACTGGAGGGTTTGATTTATAAGGAGAGGCTGGATAGGATGGGACTTTCTTCACTGGAGCATAGAAGGTTGAGGGGTGACATAATAGAGGTTTATAAAATCATAAGGGGATAGATAAGGAGAATAATCTTTTCCCCTAGGGTGGGCGAGTTCAAAACTAAGGAGCATATTTTTTGGTATGTACAATGAGCTGCAAGAGGGAGTAGCAGATGCAGGTACTGTTGCAACATTTAAAAGACATTTGGATAGGTACAAGAGTAGGAAAGGTTTAGAGGTATATGGGCCAAATACAGGCAAGTGGGGCTAGTTTTGGTTTGAGAAACTTAGTTGGGGCATGATTAAGATGGACCAAAGGGTCTGTTTCCATGTTGTATGACTGTATGACCCAGAATTACTGTCCTTCAGACACGTTCAATATTAGATATTCTCAAGAATTAGCAAAGTACTTTTGACAGGATGAGCAAATTGATTTGATTTGATTTTTTGTTGCCACATGCACAGAGATACAGCAAAAACTATTGTTTTCTGTGCTAACCAGATAAATCATACCTTACATAAGTACATCAGGGTAGTAGAGCAGAATGTAAAACATTGTGTCGTAGATCCAGAAAAGGTGCTGAGAAAGAGCAACCCTCATATATGGAAGGTCCATTCAAACGTCTGATAACAGCAGGGAAGAAGCTGTTCTTGAACCTGTAGATACATGTTTTCAACCTTTTGTATCTTCTGCCTGAAGGAAGAGGGTGGAAGACAGTACAACTGGGGTGGGAGGGGTTATGTTGACTGCTTTCCTTAGGCAGTGGGAATTGTAATTAGAGGCAATGGAAGGACGGCTCATTTTCATGATATCGTGTTCCTCTGCCCAATCATCTTCAGCTGCTTCATCAGTGACCTTTATATTATCAGAACCCGTGATGTTCGTTGATTTCATAATGCTCAGTGAATCCTCTCATATTGTAGCAGTCCCCGTCCAAATGTAGCAAGACCTGGACAACATTCTGGCTTGGGCAGTTGAGTGACAAGTAACATTTGTGTCACACAAGTGAAAAGCAATGACAGTTTCTAATATGAGATAATCTAACCATCTCCTCGTCACATTCAATAGCATTACCTCTGCTGAATTCCCCACTATCAATGTCCTGGGTGTTACCACTGACTAGAAACTGAAGTGGACTAGCCATATAAATAGTGTGGCTACAAGAATAGTTCAGAGTCTAATGATACTGCAGCGAATAACTCACTTCCTGACTTTGGATGTAGGTTTGTTCGCTGAGCTGAAAGGTTTGTTTTTCATCGAGTGAACCTACACCCAGAACCTCAAACTGAGTTGCAAATCTTCTCAAAACTCGCTGACCTCCTCACTCTCCAAAGCCTGTCCGTCATCTACAAAGTACGAGCCAGGAGTGTGATGGAATATTTTCTACTCACCTGGATGGATGCAGCTCCAACAACACAAAAGAAATTCACACCATCCAGAAGAAATGCAACCTGTTTTATTCGCAACCCATCCACAACTTTCAATGTTCACTCACTCCACTACCAATGCACAGTGTCTACCATCACAAGGTGCACTGCAGAAATTCACCAAGGTGTCCTCTACAGTGTGTCAAGGGCAGCAGATGAATGGCAATAATACCACATGAAAGTTCCCCTCCAAGCCATGTACCCTCCTGACTTCCAATTATAATACCGTTCCTTCACTGTAACTAAGTCATAGTTCTAGAACTCCCTCGAGAGTGTGATGCTGGAAAAGCACAGCACGTCAGGCAGCATCTGAGGAGCAAGAGAATCGACGTTTCTGGCATAAGCCCTTCATCAGGAACTCCCTGCCTGCCTAACAGCACATTGGGTATGGCTACACCCCCAATGACTGCAGCAGTTCAGGACGGCCGCTAACAACTACCACCTCCTGAGCAATTAAAGGTGAACAGTAAATGCCAGCCCAAATCCTGTGACAGAATAAAAAAGAAACAAGGTTCCCAATACATCTGTTGTCATCCATTCTGCCATGGCATGTCCAAATTTATTCACTGTGACTGAATTTAATGCAAGATGTTCCATTATTGACTCTGACCTGCCCCTTACAATGGGAAAGACCATGTGAAACAGGGAGGGGACGTCTTGGTCTTTGGGAAGGCTGGCATATAACTCAATTCTCCATAATGTGTCCCTGGGTCATGTCTGATCAGCTACATGCAGAAACTAGGTAAAAACTCCCCCTCCCACTCTGCCGAGGATATGGAGGTGCTGGGCCTCCTCCACCGCTGCTCCCTCACCACCAGACGCCTGGAAGAAGAACGCCTCATCTTCTGCCTCGGAACACTTCAACCCCAGGGCATCAATGTGGACTTCAACAGCTTCCTCATTTCCCCTTCCCCCACCTCATCCTAGTTTCTAACATCCAGCTCAACACTGTCTCCCGGACTTGTCCTACCTGCCCAGCTCCTTTTCCACCTATCCACTCCACCCTCTCCTCCCTGACCTATCACCTTCATCTCCTCCCCCACTCACCCATTGTA
>NC_057725.1:59457713-59467893 GCF_004010195.1 Chiloscyllium plagiosum
TATTGTACTCTATGCTACTCTCTCCCCACCCCCATCCTCCTCTAGCTTATCTCTCCACGCTTCAGGCTCTCTGCCTTTATTCCTGATGAAGGGCTTTTGCCCGAAACGTCGATTTTGCCTGTCCTCGGATTTTGCCTGTCCTCGGATGCTGCCTGAACTGCTGTGCTCTTCCAGCACCACTAATCCAGAATACATGCAGAAACTGATGACTCCTGTCATCAGTTGAGGGGCTGGTAGTGTGAAAACAAGCTTGTCTTGGCAATGTTGCCATGGGAAAAAGCCAAGGGCAGCGTCAGAGAATTCAGAAATGCCATTGAAAAGTGTGGGGAAGCAACCCTTTTGATTGAAGGAGCTATCTAATTGAAAGCCAAGACCAGGGTGTTTAACAAGTAATTGTTCAGGGAAAATGGATAAGAGGCCTCTCGAGAAAGCTCTCACTCCTATGACAAATTCCAGTCCTGTCCTGAGGCTTACTGCCATCTTCTTTACCTGCCAACTAGGTAGGAGGTCAGAACCATTGTGTTCAATCTCATTTCACCCTTTTTTGAATACAATCTGACTTGACCACACAAGAAAATCCCTCCTATCGAATACCTGAATAGAGGCCAGATGGAAAAGGAAGAATAAAAGTGGGCAACTATTAAAATAGAATGGCTAAAATGAAGCCTTAGTGCCCTACTGGCTACTCATTTTATTGTTTCGCCTGTAAGATGATAATTAATAGTAAAGTAATAGTAAACTAGCCAGGTTCTCTAAGTGATAGTGCTACTAGTTGCTATCAAATTTTCCATAAAGGATTCACTCACTGCTGACTGGTGTCCTTTCCATCTGAGGGAGATCAAATAAAGAACAAAAGTTGCCTACATATTTTTCTCAGTATAAAATTCTTCTAAGCAGACCATTAGGAAGGTTAATCAAAAATAACCAATTTACAGGAATAAATAGTCAAGGTGAGAAGAAGATTGTGTTTATCACAGATTTAGGGCAAATCTCTACAGCAGCAAAATTGCAGAAATTAAGCTTAAATGATTTCCTAGCTGTGCAGTTTAAGAACAAAGATTTACAAAGCTGGTCTGCGATACTCTACCATAGCAATTTTAGTTCATTTCTAATCAACCTGTTCACACCTCTGGAGCAGGTGGGAATTGAACTTGAGACTCCTAGTTCTGAGGTAGGGATGCTACCACTATATCACAAGAGCCCTCAAATTCATAGAGATTTTATGCTGCTATGGCAGATCTTTACAATCCCCTTCTTTGTCCCATTCGAAAAGGAAAATTCAACCAATTGCAAAACATCTCAAGCTTCTTCAGTCACCTTTCCAATTCCTTCAGCATTTCATTCCACTAAAAGTATCAACAAAAATAGACCGGTGATATCACTTCTTTTGTTCAGGCCTTTTGATCCAAGGTGTATTCTGCATTGCATCTCTGCTCCTCTCCGGACCCACTAACGCTGCTCCTTCCCATTCCTAAGTCCCAGCTCAGCTCAGCTCAACCTCCTTCACGTTCTCTAACAGTGTGCCACACAGGTGTCTGACCTCAGACTAAGCACAACTAACACCAGTTTATTTGAGTCAATTTGATGGCGTCAGCAGATTTAACTTTCAAAAGGGAATTTGATATACATAGAGCCAAAGAGGCGTACAGCACAGAGACAGACCCTTCAGTCCAACCCGTCCATGCCGCCCAGACATCCCAACCCAATCTAGTCCCACCTGCCAGCAGCTGGCCCATATCCCTCCAAACCCTGCCTATTCATGTACCCATCCAGATTCCTTTTAAATGTTGCAATTGTACTAGCCTCCACCACTTCCTCTGGCAGCTTATTCCATACCCGTAACACCCTCTGCATGAAAAGGTTGCCCCTTAGGTCTCTTTTTATCTTTCACCTTAAACCTATGCCCTCTAGTTCTGTATTCTCCCACCCCAGGGAAAAGACCTTGTCTATTTATCCTATCCATGCCCCTCATGATTTTATAAACCTCCATAATGTCACCTCTCAGCCTCTGACACTCCAGGGAAAACAGCCCCAGCCTATTCAACCTCTCCCAATAGCTCAAATCCTCCAACCCTGGCAACATCCGTGTAAATCTTTTCTGAACCCTTTCAAGTTTCACAACATCATTCTGCTAGGAAGCAGACAAGAATTGCATGCAATATTCCAAACGTGGCCTAACCAATGTCCTGTACAGCTGCAACATGACCTCCTCCTGTACTCAATACTCTGACCAATAAAGGAAGGCGTACCAAATGCCTTCTTCACTATCCTTGAAAATAGAGTCGCTGGTAGATAGGAGCTATGAACCTGCACTCCAAGGTGTCTTTGTTCAGCAACACTCCCTAGGATCTTACCATTAAGTGTCTAAGTCTTGCTAAGATTTGCTTTCCCAAAATGCAGCACCTCACATTTAGCTAAATTAAACTCCACCTGCCAATCCTCGGCCCGTTGGCCCATCTGATCAAGATTCAAGCCATTCATCACTTGAAAATATATCAACTTGACAGTCATTGGTCAAAACCCTGCAACTCCATGTCGTACAGCACTGTATCAACACCAAGTGGACTGCAGCAGTTCAAGAAAGCACGACTCTCTACAACCTTCATGGGTAATTAGAGATCGACAATAAATGCTGGCCGAGCCAGTACCAGTACATCCCGTGAATAAATAAATAGATATTGACTGATCTATAAAAATATCTTGTACGTGTTCCACAAACTCATTCTTCACATTTTCACAGCAAGTGACCCACTTACATATCTCTTCTGTGCTTGATGTTCATGAGTTTCCTTAATCCATTATGGTTTACAATTTGTCTTGGAGCTTCAATGGTCTCCACCACCAGATTGTTAACTATCATGCAAATGTTAGCTGCCACCTCGTTTGATGGTGAAGAGGAACTGCTTTCCTCTGACAACTTTTGCAGGAGAGGTCCAATGATCTTGATTGCAATATCTTCCTTGCTCAGGAATGGCAAAAAATATATGGCTATGAGGAAAGACCAAAGGAGTGGAACTGACAAGATGGTTGATTCATAGTTCTTGTAATATGGAACAAAATGCCTCCTTTAGTGCTGGATGTTTATATGAAATCTTCATTCAGTTTTTATGAGCTATGCATAGAAATATTGAATTATGTGATTTACATAGCATAATTAGGAGGCTCATCTATTCATAAGAGCACTTTAAACTGATATAACCTTTGTCAATGGCCAAACAAATCGATTATATCCTAATTACATCAGATTGTTTTTGAATACAAATGTAACTCAGCAAATTACATCCCATGAATAGTAATAATGTAACATTAGCTGAAAAAGAAGAGAAGTGACAACATTCAGAATTGCAACCTCCATGGATGTGACTCCCTGAAATTAAAATTATTTGAGAAATTATGAAAATGTGTTCATCATACAAAATGACTAATTAAAATGGAGGCAAAGTGCCAAAATGAAGACAAACAATGAAGAAAAAGAAAGAACGAGAATTTGCAGAGAATCGTTTTGAATGTTTTTTCAGAGCAACAAGTTAGTTTGTGTTGATAACTTCCATATGATAATAATTGATCACAAATCTCGTGCTTTCCCCTTTTGATCTTAATGTTTAAAATGTTATCCTTGCACTGTTTTCTAATTGAGTTATCTCCATCCAGTGAAACCCTGGTCTATCCCTTTGTTACCTCTGGCTTTAACTATTGTAATACAATCTGACCAGCCTCTTTTCTTGTACCCTCCATCATCTCATGGTCCTACAAAACTCTTCTGCTCATATGCCAACTCATAGCAAATCCCATTCACCAGTTATTTCCAGTATTCACTAACCTACATTAGCTCCTAATCCAGTAGCAACTTGGCTTAAAAGTCCTCATTCATGATTTCAGATCCCTTTAGCATGTCAACCCGACTGACTCCCTTGGGCAGGCTTTGGTCACCTGTCCTACCGTTATCTTGCATGGGTTTGTGTCAATCTTGTTGAGGATGCTTTCTGGTGGCCCCTAGAGACATTTTGCTGTATTCAAGGTGTCCCATTACTGTAAGCTATTATTGTGACCTAAATCAGTGGTCCAGTCATCTAAATGTATCGGTTTAAGTTGAGCAGAGTAGTTGGCCAATATTTTCCTCCTTATTTTCCTTAATGTAAGTAACAGAAAAACCTGAGGGATCATATTACTCTGGTCCTCAAACAGTTCAGTAGTTGGCACTTTCATTCCTGATCTCCTGCCAATCAGTAAATCCAAACCCAAATGATCCTTAGCCTGGGTCGATGTAAGCTTTACTTTTACCAGAGTAAAATTATTATCAGGATACTTCTGTTACACCAATTTCAACTTGAGCAAAGCATTTTTGAGCTCAGGATAAAGAGTAGTTTAATAGTATTGAGTACAGACCAAGCAAGTACAGTACAGACGTCTGATGCAAGTGGAGTCAAACGGTAATAATTAATTACCCAAGGTTTCAAGCACCTGGTTTCAGTTGAAAGTTTAAGGACAATATAAAAGATTTAATAGCAGAGCACTTGGAAAACAGTGACATGTTCAGACCGTCAGGAACGATTTAATAAAGGGAAACCATGCTTGACAAACGTACTTGAACCTTTCAAGGATGTAGAGTGGAAAAAAGGAAAACTAATGGATCTGATTAACTTGGATTTTCAGAAGGCTTTTGATAAGGCACCATATAAGAAATTAGCATGTAAAATTAAAGCGTATGGGATTGAGGATAATGTGCTAACATGGATACAGAACCAGTTGGCAACCAGGAAACAAAGAATAGGTCTATTTCCAAATGGCAGCCAGTGTCTAGCAGAGTACCACAGGAGTCAGTGCTTGGACGCTAGCTATTCAGAATACATATGAACAATTTTGACAAAGGAACTGAACGTAATACCTTGAAGTTTACAGATGAAACAAGACTAATGGAATGGTAAACTGTGAAAGAGGATGCAGAGATACAGTGTATTTGTCAGGCAGCCCGCCTAAAATGGGAATCGATGCACCTATTGTGTGCTATATTTCTTCTGAAATGAGAGAGTGGCAGATATTAAGAGAGATGGAAGCGAATGGCTCAGTGTTACTTTGGGTGGATTTGGGAAGGTGCCTGAATGAATGAGTAAGCAACGCTGAGGGTACACAGGGTTATTGCTGCTGGGCTTTGGGTGGTAGAAGTGAGGGACGGAAGAGGTTGAAGACAATCGCGAGAGTGGTAGAGCATGAATTTTGTTGAGAGGTGGGCCCAGCAACAGAGAAAGAGATATGATGTGTCAGAGCGAAGATGGGAGCACTTATGCAAGAAAAGCAGAGAAGGTCATTGACCTTCTTCCTATGTTGCTGTGCATTCCCCCTGATGGCTGAGATTCCAGTGACCCAAATGGCAGCATTCAAGTAGGTTGGTATGTCTGGTGCCATGGCCTCCTCTGCTGGTCCTGAGAGGAGAGGACTCCCTGATTGTGTACCATCCATCCAACAGGACCTCTCAGTGCCTGTCTGCAAAATGGGGTGCCAGACATCTCTTGTCTGCCAGAGTTGGGGCAAGTGTTAAGAATCATGCAAGGCAGTTCTAGACTGACAGTGCTTGTCCGTATTGACAACAGGCTTTTAAAGATGACAATGGTGCCAGGGTTGGCAGTTAATTTCACAATATCCCAACAGTCGCAAGTTGTTCTGGGAACGCGCATGGTAAGATGGGGCTGGAATTGGATGGGGGTGTGATCACCATAGGGGCAGGGTAGGCACGTTTGGCAAGATACAGTGAGAAAACTCACTAGGCCTCACTGCAAAAATCCCTCCACAAAACTGACGCTTGGCAAAACAAATTCAGTCCTTTGTTTCTAAAGTGGATGGAACCATGTCCAACTATTAGTTTGGTTTGTACCTCTTATAATGGATCACTTGAGGGGAGACGCAGGGCTGAATTTTACCAGAGATCAGCTAAGGGGCAATTTTGTTTTGCAGAGGATTTCTCTCCGTGAGCTCCAACAGGATTTTCCACACCATTCTCCAAAACTTGCTTCGTGAACTGTGCACCGCACCGCACCTCACCTCACCTCACCAGTGCCCTGCTATTGTCTTTTGCCAGAGTGGAAGTACTCACCACTGGAAGGACCTTGCAGGATTCCTGGCACCATTGCTAAACCCCAGCCGTGCAGCAGATCAAGCAGTGCCCAACAGGGGAACTGACCAACACCATCCACATTAGCAAAAGGAAAGGCTTCTGGGGGCACATAGGTAGCATAGCTGATTTCATTGCAAACACAAGCTCATATTTGAAAATGTTTAAGAACAAGTTACCAGGTAAAAACAAGAAATGCTGGAGATCAGATGACTCTCCATCTGCTGTGATCGCCAGCATTTGTTGTTTTTAGTGCAGATTCCAGCATCTGCAGTAATGTGTTCCTACATCTTGGTTCCACGTTACCTGTTCTTAGTGTCGTCTCATCTTACAACCCTATCTAAAAGTATGCGACCCTTTTCACAATGCTCAGTGCAGCCAAAGATCTCTCTTTGCTCAATGTGGGACCATCACAAACTGGAAAAAACTTCAAACGGTTAAAACTGTTCATTTTTATTCAGCAGCAACCCTCTGATTCACATTTATTCCAGTTTTCCAGGGTTCGTTGATGCCACACTCGATTAAGTTGGGCATGATGTCAGGAGCTATCACTCTTACCTCACCTCTGGAATTCAGTTCGTTTGTCCATGTTTGAACCGAGGCTGTCATGAGGTCATGAACTGACTGGCCCTGATGGAACTCAAACTGGGCTTCAGTAAACACTGTAGGGTATGTGTCCTGCTGGTGAGGAGAGACTTGTATGTGTCTGCTGCCAGCTCTGTGGATAAAGGGAGCAGGCAGATGCTTCCCATGTAGTGTGCTCTGAAGTGTTGGTATTTGGTGTCCAAGACGGAGAGCTGGAAAAGCATGTCACAAGCTGAACCAGGTACCTGCTTGTTGCTATTTCGTTTCTCTCTGGTGGGAGGGAGAATGGGAATCTGTCAATGAGGCAAAATGAGGTACTAATGGCATGGTAATGGATGCAAATGGGCTTCTTGCCGCTTAGCAGCGAGATTCTTGTCTCGCTATTCAAAATTTAGTTTTTGAATCGAACATGTTTAGTGTTGAGAATCTCACTTTTGCTGATCTCAGCACATTTTCCCAAATGGCTCAATATTGCCCATGTCATTCAGATTCAGTTTTTGAGCTTTGAGAGAGTGTGGTGAGGGGTTGTCTAGAATGGTGTTTACATGCATTTAAATGAGACTTTAAAAAATAAAAATCCTTGAGGTGAATAGTTCAGTGCTGTAGAAGATAAAGAATGGAAGAGAGAACTAAATTGGGTTGTTGCCCAGCAATAAGATGCACTACCATGTAGGGAGATAGGGACAAAACAAGTTTCCTTTTGGAAAGAAAGGTAGGTTTCATTTAGAGCAGATCATTCACAGAGAAAAGGTCGGCAGCTAAACCAGTGCAGTCAGGGCAGAAGAAAAAGAAGCTGTGAGTGGCTTAGAGGTTACTGAGAGAAAAGTACAAGAAAAGAAGGTTTTAAAGTGCTCCAGAGAGGTAGACATCCAAGAATCCATGTGTTTCAGGAACATCTACTCAGGAGTGAGTAAGTTGTTTCAGCAGTGGGCGGCACGGTGGCAGTGGGCGGCACGGTGGCACAGTGGTTAGCACTGCTGCCTCACAGCGCCAGAGACCCGGGTTCAATTCCCGCCTCAGGCGACTGACTGTGTGGAGTTTGCAGAAGGGCCTGTTTCCACACTGTAATCTAATCTAATCTAATCTCCAGTTTGTTTAAGAGCAGCACGGTGGCTCAGTAGTTAGCACTGCAGCCTCACAGTGTCAGGGACCTGGGTTCAATCCCAGCATCGGGAGGCTGTTTGTGAGGGGTTTGTGCATTCTCCCCATGTCTGTGTGGATTTCCTCTGGGTGCTCCAGTTTCCTTCCACAATCCAATGATGTACAGGTTAGGTGGATTGACCATGATAAATTGCCCATAGTGTAGGTTATTAGTCAGGGGTAAATGTACGAGAATGGGTCAGCGTGTGATACTCTTCCCAGGGTCAGTGTGGACCTGTTGGACTGAAGGGCCTGTTTCCACACTGTAGGGATTCTAATTCTAAAAAATTCTAATATGAGAAAACATTTACTAAAGAAGAAAGCATGAAGTGAATGCAGATGTTTGCTGGTCAGAAATCAAGTGCAGCCTTGCCCGTCAAAAGTGGAAACAGGGTGAGACTTCACTGAGGTTTGAGTACCTGTAAGGTTATTGTTGAGGGTAAACGGGTTGGATCTTTGGGCAGGACCTTCCCAGCCCTTCAATGACTTGAGGCATGGTGAGAAACTTGGAAAAATGGTGTAAGCTGTCCAACATGGCCCTTCTTGATGTTGAAACCAAAATGTCGCATATTTCAACCAAGTCCTGGACATCGAAATGAGATTCTCAGTAGTGAGCAATATGAAGCTGATTAAGAGGAATGATCAATAATTATCATCCTCATTATCATTTAATTTCACCTTATTGATATGCAATGTCTCATTGGCTGGACAGAAACCAGACCCAGAATTTCCAACTTGAAAGTCCGAGGGGTATTGGCAACTCTAGCTTCCCGCTTACTCCTCTGGATCTCTATCTTGGACACCCAATACCAATGTCTCAGGGCGCACCCCAAGGGAAGTGGCTATTCACAGACTGCACCATCTGTCATATACCAGTCTTATGCCATCTTCACTGCACATCTCTGATCTCCTTACAGTACACTTCAGCAGTCCAATGCTGCACTTTTGAGTGTATCAGTACCTTTCTTTGCTGTTGCAAGGACACAATGCAGGCACCCAGCTCCCAAACTGGGCCAGGTTGCATCTCAAGGCTGCTTGCTCGCCCTCTTCGAACTCATTTCCTTTTGCCTACTTACAGCATCCCTGCCTTGCCTTTCTGTACTTCATGTCAAATCAGCCAAATCTTAAAGGATCACAGTACTGCTATATGGCCTTGCTGTTTAGCACAGACACAAGATTGTCACGGTTGTCAGCGGTTACCAGTCAAAGGAGTAGAAATGTTACTGTATACACCGTGTTATGTCAGTGTTATACTGCGCACTTGCTGCTTACTGACCAAAGGCATTGCATCTAGAGTCATAGAGATGCACAGCATGGAAACAGGCCTTTTGGTCCAACCTGTCCATGCTGACCAGATATCCCAATCCAATCTAGTTCCACCTGCTAGGACCCGGCCCATATCCCTCCAAACCCTTCCTACTTATATACCCATCCAAATGACTCTTAAATGTTGGAATTGTACCAGCCTCCACCACTTCCTCTGGCAGTTCATTCCATACACGTACCACCCTCTGCATAAAACAGTTGCCCCGTAGGTCTCTTTTATATCTTTTCCCTCTCACCCTAAACCTATGCCCTCTAGTTCTGGACTCCACAACCCCAGGGAAAAGACTTTGTCTATTTACCTTATCCATGCCCCTCATAATATTGTAAACCTCTATAAAGTCACTCCTCAGCCTCCGACGCTTCAGGGAAACAGCCCCAGCCTGTTCAGCCTGTCCCTATAGCTCAAATCGTCCAACCCTGGCAACATTCTTGTAAATCTTTTCTGAACCCTTCACGTTTCACAACATCTTTCCGATAGGAAGGAGACCAGAATTGCACGCAATATTCCAACAGTGGCCTAACCAATGTCCTGTACAGCCGCAACATGACCTCCCAATTCCAGTACTCAATATTCTGACCAATAAAGGAAAGCATACCAAATGCTTTCTTCATTATCCTATCTACCTGTGACTCCACTTTGAAGGAGCTATGAACCTGCACTCCAAGGTCTCTTTGTTCAGAAACACTCCCTAGGACCTTACCATTAAGTGTATAAGTCCTGCTAAGATTTGCTTTCCCAATCGGAGCACCTCGCATTTATCTGAATTAAACTCCATCTGCCGCTTCTCAGCCCATTGGCCCATCTGGTCAAGATCCTGTTGTAATTTGACATAACCCTCTTCGCTGTCCACTACACCTCCAATTTTGGTGTCATCTGCAAACTTACTAACTGTACCTTTTATGCTCGCATCCAAATCATTTATGTAAATGACAAAAAGTAGAGCACCGAACCTTGTGGCACTCCACTGGTCACAGGCCTCTAGTCTGAAAAACAACCCTCCACCACCACCCTCTGTCTTCTAC
>NC_057725.1:59468307-59472935 GCF_004010195.1 Chiloscyllium plagiosum
TCAAAAAACTCAATCAAGTTTGTGAGACATGATTTCCCACGCTCAAAACCATGTTGACTATCCCAAATCAGTCCTTGCCTTTCCAAATACATGTACATCCTGTCCCTCAGGATTCCCTCCAACAACTTGCCCACCACTGAGGTCAGGCTCCTTGGTCTATAGTTCCCTGGCTTGTCCTTACCACCCTTCTTAAACAGTGGCACCACGTTAGCCAACCTCCAGTCTTCCGACACCTCACCTGTGACTATTGATGATACAAATATCTCAGCAAGAGGCCCAGCAATCACTTCTCTAGCTTCCCACAGAGTTCTAGGGTACACCTGATCAGGTCCTGGGGACTTATCCACTTTTGTGGGTTTCAAGACATCCAACACTGCCTCCTCTGTAATCTGGACATTTTGCAAGATGTCACCACCTATTTCCCTACAGTCTATATCTACTGCAAGCAAGCAGCATATCTTGAACTCTAAGAGAGGATGTCCTCAAGCAAGTCCAGGGAGACATCCTTCAGTCAGGGGATCCCAGCACAGCAAGCCTCTGATATCGGTCTAGGGATTTGGGCATGGTATCTCAGCAGCTTGGGGTGGTCAGGCTCAAGAGTTCCACACTTCTGCATTCTGTGGTGTGCGTCATGATCAGCTCTGTAGGTCCAGTGCAATAAGTCCAGGAATGGCAGGAAATTAGTCCAGGAGCTGTACAGCAATCAGTCAGGGGTCTGGTCGCTCAACGTTCAGGCATATCCTGCTAAGTCGCTCAGAGGTTGGCCGTAATCGGTCTTGGGAGTGCTACCACTAAAGGTTGGGGAAGGGTTGCATGTTATCAGGGGCCATTACAGCAGGAGGAAGGCGGAGGGACTCAATTGTGAGGATTGGAGGCTGCCATGCAGAGGGGATTGCTATAGTGAAAAGTGGGACAACTCAATATAAAAAGGTTGGTGAAGTGACAGAGCATGGGAGGGAAAGTGATATTGTGATCATTGCCAGCAGAACCCTGCCTTGGATGGAAGCTGAGCATGAAACTCACTCTGTGAGTAACAGCTGCTGGTTTCTTCCGTCTTGCTCAAGGAAGCTGAAAAATGGCTGCAACCACACCTGGAGTGGCTGGGGTAAGCGCTTCCTTCTGTGAGGCAGGGGGGATGTCAGTTACAAGCAATGAGAGGCCCTTCTGGCATTGCACCGACATCTATACAGTACCAGTGACAGATTCCTACAAAACAGCATTAAAGTACGGTGTGCAGTCTCAATTTTTACCCCAAGAGTAAGACCCGTGATCATATCATGCAAGACAACAAGTGAATCTCACTAATAATTGTGAGTCAACTGCAATGTTTATCTACTGAGAATGATCAGGTCTCGTTCCCAAAGTGACAATTGCCCACCTTTCACCCACTGACAGCCAAAGTTACAGGAGTTGCTCTCTTCACACTTTGGACCATCAAACATCATGTAGCATGCAGGATGACTCAGCGTTGTACCTTGCGTGGTGTAGTTGCAGCTAGGTAGACACTCACACACACTATTAATGGTGAAAAGTGAACATATATTTGTGAAATTTTTGAAAACTTATTGACAATGATGTGTCTTTCACTCCCACTATTTTTCAAAGCAGTCCCAGGTTCCACACTGGAGTGGATGGAGCTGACCCAATTGTGCCTTCAAGGTTTGGTCAGGTGACCCGGGAGATATTTCTGTCTATTGCATGTCCTGCTCAAAGGAAGGAACACTCTCCTCGGTATAAATGCCCACGGGGCTGAGAGTGACGGCCAGTGTGGAGGTAGAAGGTCCAGCCACCTGTGGAGTGTCCTGAGAGGAGACTTCCAGGGCGGGAGGAGATGGATGTTTTGGTTTTCCTTTGGCTGGGAGTCTCCTGGCACCCTCCTATCTCCTTGTGAGGAAGGGGCTCCTGATGTGAGCTCAAGGTCTCTTATACACCGGTCATCTCGTTGTTGATGAAGAGCACCAATGCTTAAATCAATGCCGTGCGTTTCTGTGTGAATATTCAGCAGATTCTGGGACTGTCGGAGGTGGGTGTCCATGATAGGCACCAGACTGTCCATGGTGGTAGCCAGATGCTTGCATACAAAGGCAGCAAAGATCCCAACAGCATCGGTGCAGTCCTGCAACCTTTACATCAATTTATTCAGTGCCTCAAACTAATCTGCCGGTGTATTTCATACCTAGTAAGATTCTATTATTTCTGATATTTGTGTTGACTTTCAGATAATTCTTACATAGTGCACAAGTTGCTTTCCTTTCCTTTGTGTGTAATAAACTTTGATATACATTTATTAAAAGTATATTGGCAGGCTCTTGTTCAATGACTCACCACCATGGTTCACAAATAGCAAACAAAGTGAAAGATCTTTCAAGTCAGGATTCACTCTGGGGTCTGACTTGTCCTTATTACCAATCAGCTGGGATCACAACACATTGGTTAGACCACTTTTGGTCTAAAAGGGTTCAGAAAAGATTTACAAGGATGTTGCCAGGATTGGAGGGTTTGAATTAGAGGGCGAGGTTGAATAGGCTGGAGCATTTCCCTGGCTGTTTTCCCTGAAGCGTCGGGGGCTGAGGGGTGACTTGATAGAAGTTTATAAAATCAAGAGGAGCATGGATAGGGTGAATAATCAAGGTTTTTTCTCCAGGATAGAGGAATCCAAACAAGAAGGCATAAGTTTAAGATGATTTAACAAGGATCTAGGGGTCAACATTTTCATGCAGAGGATGATCGGCGTATGGCATAAACTGCCAGAGGAAGTGATGGAGGCTGGTGCAATTACACCATTTAAAAGGCATCTGGATGGGTATATGAATAGGAAGGGTTTAGAGGGATATGGGTCAAATGCTGGGAAATGGGATTAGATTAATTTAGGATATCTGGTCGGCATGGACAAATTGAACTGAAGGGTCTGTTTCCGTGTTGCACATCTCTATGGCTCTAAGTGACACTAGGTAAATTGCTCCTTTGAAAGATAATGCAGACACAACAGGTTGACCGGTCTCCAGTATTGTAACAATTCTATGATTTTTATGATCTGATTTCCTCCCTTTCCCTATAAGGGAAGAACTTGCATTAATCCACATTGCAGAACCTCAGAGTACTCCAAAATACTTCAAAGCCAATGAAGTGCATGCTTGAAGTGCAGTCACTATGGGAATGTAGGAGGTGTGACTACAATTAAACAGACAGTGCTACCCCACAGACAAATATGGAACATAATTCTGGGGAGGACTGCATACTCTGCTTTGGAAAGACTCCTTGGGATCTTGCACTTGAGAAGGAAAGCAAGGCAGCTGGGTCTTAAATGCCTCATGTGAAAGATTGCACCAACAACAGTGCAGCACCCTCTCAACACTGCTGTCAAGCCTAAATTACATGTTCAGAACTTTGTATTATAATTTGAATCTATACTTTCTGACAGAGAGGCCACAATGCTACCATTTGAATGATGCTGATACCTAGCACTTTGCATGGCATTTCATTATCATTAAAGCAACTGCTGAGCAAATATGGCTTTGGATAATTTCACCACTTCTTAAGTGCATAGCTCTTAGAACGACAATGCTTCGACCTTGAGTGTGGTTAAATCTTGAAGCAATAGAAATAAGGGAAGCGGGGTCGGGTCAGTCGGAATCCACGATGAATGCAAAGGTCAGAATATCAAATGAATGCAAGATCTATCAAGTTTAATGAAAGGCTGTGCCCCTTCGTTCAACAACCCCCGAAGCCTTTGCTCAAGTTAACACTTCTCAATCCATTATTTTGAAAGGTGTTTCTGTCACGTGAGCGTGACGTCGCTGTCGGGGTAATTTAAATGTTTTTTTCCAGCTTCAATTAGTTTCAAAAGACTTGGAGTGAGTGAAGAGACACAAAGAGACAGACCCTGGGCTGAAACACCGCACCACAAGCGAACCCTACAAGTAAGTCTGTGACTGAGTGGGTGCCTTTATATTTGATTAACTGCTGCATCTTTTAGCTTTTAACCAAAACTGTTGCATCTGATCCCCATGAGGGCTGGGGAGAGATTGCACGGGTCGGATTGTGTGGGGAGCAGAGGATCAGGGAGAGCGAAGTCTCCGAGCAATTTCCAGACTTTTGTATATAGAGCGGTTTGTACTGCAGTTGGACAATGGGATTGGGCATGCACCTGGG
Organism: Chiloscyllium plagiosum; assembly: GCF_004010195.1. Taxonomy (NCBI): domain Eukaryota; kingdom Metazoa; phylum Chordata; class Chondrichthyes; order Orectolobiformes; family Hemiscylliidae; genus Chiloscyllium; species Chiloscyllium plagiosum. The sequence goes on from NC_057725.1 coordinate 59,472,460, forward strand.
ACTGGAAGTTTGAATGGGAATTTTGCTCTGGGGAAACGGGGAAGGAAGTGGGGCTGGAAGGGGGGTCGCTGACTTTTTCTCTCTCAGTCTTATTAAGGTAGCCCCCCATCCCGGCATGTTGTGGGGATTTCTGGCTACGTTATCAAGTGGGCAGGAAAAAAACAAATACAGATGTTCACGTAGGGCCTCGGCAGAGCGTTCATCACGGTTTAACAAGATGCAGAAAGTTGAAGTGGTGGTGGTGGAGGAAGGTGGGAGGCTGAGTTCTTGCAGGACCGGGGGCATTGGATGGGACAGTGAGGCAGGGCTGGAGAGCCGAGTTCATTACAGCGAGCTATTGGTGAGAAGGAGCGGCCAGCCCCGGGGGTGAGGGGGTGGGGATTGAGGTGGAAAAGCTCCACTGCAAAGCCAGAGCGCAGTGTGTGGATGCATCTGGGCAGAGAAACAGAGATGGGAGGCGGGTTTATTGTGGGAGG
>NC_057725.1:59472950-59552350 GCF_004010195.1 Chiloscyllium plagiosum
GTGGGAGTTTAGGCGCTGTCGGGGGCGAGTTTGGAGATTATCATGGAGGTGGGATGGGGGGGAGGTTAGTGCTTGGAACTGCTTGGTGTAAGGTGGGAGAATCTGGCGATAGTGTATGGCCGAGTTGGCGAGGTGTTGTGAGTGGATTGGGGTGGGTGGTCACTGAAAGGAGACTAGGAAGGATGTGAGATCTAGGGGCCAGGCTCACGGGAATTGAGCGCCAGTGAGTTTAGCAATACCCTGCCCCTCCTGTGTTCCCAACCCCTCGCTTCACTGAAGTTCGCTTGGTCTTCCCGAGTTCAAACACTGGCCACACGCAAGGAGGCAAAAAAAAAACATCCTGGACTGGGGAAGAGATCAACGCCTCTCTCTCTTTCTTCCCCACCCGCTCAAAATTGGCAACACCATCCAGACTGCCAATCCTGTGGGAGATAAACAGGAGGAAGGAGAGAAATGAAATAAGGGATCACAGGAAGAAAAATAAATGGAGAGGAGGACTGGATTTGGTGGCTGGGGCGAGGGTGGGGTTTGGGGGTGAAGAGTGTAAGTGGTGGGGACAGAGCATATCAATAGGAGTGAGATTGTTAGAAATTGGGCAAAGATTACTCAGGAACATAATGGGACTTGCAGAGGTTGGGCTGTGAGGTTTCATGATGTTCTCTGTAATGACTGGAAAGGAAAAGGAATCTGGAAATTTGGTTTGAAATGTGCTTGAGAACTCCTTTATCCCTTTGCCCTTGAATCAGAATCATTCAAAACTGATTCCAGTTTGAGGGTCCTACTCTACTACTAGATGAGTGGGGTGCTGCTAGTTTCGAAATTGAGGAGAGGGAAGCGTCTCCTTTTAACATTGCCCAGCACCATTTCAGTCATCCTGTGGCACTATTCACAGATTGAAGGGGAAAACAGAACCTTTTATACACATCAGTAAGAGGTAAACCGTTTTTCGGAGGATCTAGTTATATTAAAATTGACTGCTGCAATAGTCTTTTTGGAAACCTTGACACCACTTTTTTCATAAATCAATAACTAGTTGTGTAGAACAACCTTGATGTGTAAATTGAAGGAAGTCTATTCTTAATGCCTCCTCCCTTTTAAACCACCCCCCTCAAGAATGTTGTCCCTCCTGCTGGAGAAAAGCTTGCTTCTAGCCCCTAATCATCCTGTGTAACTAATCCACAGTGGAGCCAAATCCTGCCAACACTGGTATTTTTCACTCTGGTTAGTGATCAGGAATAGAAGCCTTATTTTAACCCAACTGACACCCACAGACCACTCTGGCCCAGTATTGCACTGGGACCACTGCACAGATCAGGGTTTGGAATTTAACACTTTTTTAGCCATAAGGTTAGAAATCAGAAGAGAAGTAAATGAATTAAACTTGATAAAATGAGCAACGAAGTTGAGAATACACTGTTGAAAATAAATCTGGCTCTTTGCAGAATTGTTGCGGTGTTGTTCTTTATTCAGATGTGGTTGAGATATGTTCGTGTAATGGAAAGATTAGCATCTGGAGAGAGCCTTTTCCAATCTCAAGACAGCTAATGACGTACCTCTGTAGTATAGCCATTGTTGTAAAATAACAAATAATTGGAGTTCTTTTTGAGTTTTTGAATGTGATAGGATTGATGCAGTTTAAACCACAACTGAAAAGTGTGTTCATGGTTGGAAAAGCTTTAAAGAAGCACAAATGATCGAGATTTAGATGTACCTCAGTAAAGGAAAATAGATGAGAATGAAAACTTTGAATGCATAGTTTAATTTAGTGAATTAATTGCTAAATGGTCTGTTTTAAAAGAATGGTTACAATTAAAGTCAAAACCATGGTTTAGTAAACAAGCCATTTTAAAATCACTGATACATATTTATCCAACATTTGTCGAATGGCTAGATATACAATTGTTGTGGGTCAAAATGAAATTCAGGCATTTGAATGAGGTTTGGGAATTTTTCTCCCATGTGGGGAAAACCTGACTTTCCACAGTTGGTACTGGGACGTTTGTACAAAACGAGGTCTTCACAGATTAAGAAACTGCTGTCAGAAATATAGTAACTTTCACTTGATTTTAACAAACTTCTAACACCTGAAAAATCCATTGAATCTGTTTATTGCTCTTTTGGTTGTTTGTTTTTGCAATACTTGACAAGTTCTTAGAACAACTTCTAGCTTAGCCAAGATATTAATCTGCTAACCAAATTAGATTTATTTGACAAAGTGCTGGACAGCTAAAACAGGCTGTCGTCTGCAAAAGGAAAATACAAGTTTGAACTGGATCGAAGCAGAACTAACTGGATCTTGTACAAGCTTAATGCTCCTTGCTTCACATTATATGCTAACCGGGAACGTGGAGTTGTTGTCTGGTCCTCTTCCCCTCCCCTGTTCTCCCAATGAATCTCTGAATTGAAACCTTTTTAAAAGATGTTCCACTGCTGTAGTCTGCAGTGTTCTTTGCTTACATTAAATAGAATTTACAGGACACCAGCAGGCCATTCAATCTAGCTAGTCAGTGCCACTGTGCTGGGTTATGTGTCAGATAGCATTGCGACCCAGGTTTAAAGCTTTGAAGATGCCTTTGGTATGTATTGACAGAGCAGTAACAGCATTGTAATGGACAGCATATTTACTTTGAAATCTGCTTTGTTGCATGTAACACAGCACCTTGCACAATGCTGAGACCAGGATTCTTTTAAGGTAAACAAGATAGGGTTGCTTGAAACTCTGTTCAGTAGCTATTGCCTTCCTGTAAGTAACAGCAAATGGCCTGTTGTCTGAATTATTTATGGCACACAAGATAGCTATAATTCTACACAATGTGGCAGGTTTGGACTCCCATTTGGCTTCCAGGGATGGTGGGAATGCCAGCAATTGGTAATAGGTTCAAGGGTCATCAAGTTCTGTGTGAGAATAGGGTTGCTAACTGTGTGATTAAAAGCATTCCTGGAAGTTTCACCCTCTGACTTGCCCCATGTCATTAAATGGCCAAAGTTTTCCTTTCATGATGCACTGCTTTCCCATATCAATTAGAAAGCCAGAATACCCAATACCCAATTGGATGATGTGTGATTGTCAGCCTAACAGCTTTTAATTACCCATTTTCAGTATTTTTGCATGTACTAAACATAAATGTTGGAAGGACTTTTGTTTTAATGTCCCTGTGGTCCTTCATCAGGATTGCTCACAGCAGTGTCCTGAAAGTTGACCTTCAATCTCTAGGAAATCCTAAAGGCTTAGCAACACTTTTTGAGAAGCACAGATGTAGAAAGAAAATCTATAGCAGGACCTTTTGTAGGACATTAATGATTGCCTTCCAGGCTTCTGGGACTAGAAAACTGGAGACTATAACTTGTTCAGCTTACTGTATGAATTGCTACATCAATTGTATAGGGTGGGGGAGTGTTTCCAACTGTCTCAAAGCTGGCAGTAAGTCTTCTAACCTTTCCCACCTGAACAATCCAGCTACAATGATTTAGAAATGTTCAGACCCCTCTTTCTGTTAGGGTTGCCAAATGCCCTTAAGAAGCTCCCATCTGTACCTAAGCTGTTGGCAATTGAGTTAATCCTCCCAGGGGGAGAGTGGTGTTTTCCAGCTACTTCCAGAAGCTATCCATGAATAGGTTTGAGAGATTTCTTCTTCCATTGATCATAGGATGAAGCTGAAATGCTGTAAACTTTGCTGACCTTTGTCCCATGATTGCATCACTACTCTTGGCAATTCACTGGATGGAAGAATTTCCACAGCAATTCAAAGCCATACGTCTTTGTTATATTGTATTGAACCATTACTTCCTGAATCCTTTTGCTGGCTGTAACTAAACCTGGTTTTGGAGAATGATTCCAAACTGCTGAAGGCAGTCCATCAGTGAAGGCCAGTTTAGTGCTGCAGCAGTTGGCCCATTGACTGGGGATAGATTATATGCTTGAAGGTTAAATGTAGCAAGATTACAGTGCCTTCTTTCTCAGTTGTTATGATGAGTTGGATTGCTTTTATGGTTCTGCTCCCATCCTTAGTCATCTTGGGTGGCACAGTGGCTCAGTGGTTAGCACTGCTGCCTCACAGCACTAGCGTCCCAGGTTTGATTCCAGCCTCGGGTGACTGTCTGTGTGGAGTTTGCACATTCTCCCCATGTCTGTGTCAATTTCCTCCCACAATCCAAAGATGTGCAGGCGAGGTGAATTGGCCATGCTAAATTGCCTGTAGTGTTAGCTACATTAGTCAGAAGGAAATGGGATTACTCTTCGGAGGGTCGGTATGGACTTGTTAGGCCGAAGGGCCTGTTTTCCCCCTATAGGGAATCTAATCAATCTCTTAATTTACATAAAAGTAGATTTTGCTTGTTCCTGTTTGTAGCTCCAATCAAGCGTTTGATGCATGAAGATGCTGTAACAGCCATTCAGGGCTTCAGTGCATGTGAGAAACACTGTAGAGTGCTACAAGACCACCCTGATCAAGTACTCGTCTGTTCTTTGTGCTTGCCACGGAATAGCCACATATCCATCCCTTCTCATGTCTGGTCTTTTCATTTCTGCACTCAGTGGGGAGTGTATTTCCTAATAACACTCTTGTTGTTCTGTCCACTTGCTGCTGTTGCATTCTGTGCATCCACAGATACCTAGCTAATCCCACCAAGGGAAGAAAGGCTGGTGACTTACAAAGACAGTTTATAGTCGAAGGACCCGAGACAGGAGACCAACTTAGCAAGGAGAGTTGTCTCAGTGAGAAGGGTACCATATGTCTATGATTTGCAGCTTAGTGTAAAATTAATCCAGTAGGAATTTTGGTGCTTTTGACTATTTTTTGATATGTTGGACAATCTTTTTCATGATTTATATGGCTTGCAGAACTCTGCGATTACATCTAGTTTGCTATCTGGCTTCTGCAACAATAGTAAAGTAGGCAGTCTTGTCAAAAGAATGCAGCTGACACCATGGAGATTTTTTAGATCCAGTCTTTGGGATGATTGGTATAATGCTGGACTTGAACTCCAAGGTGGAAATGTCAGAATATCGGCAGTGTATTTCTGTAAGTGTCTGGGGCATACTCCAGCTGTTTAGTGCCGGTTAGATACCCCTTGAGACCTGCCAGCCAATCACAAGCTGTCAACCCCTCTTTACCACCAACATCACTGCAGGGAGTAGTGGAAGACATCTACCAGAGGGTTAGGATTAGGTGATTGAGATTGGCAGTTGTGTCCGTCCCAACACCCTCCTGCTTGATGCAATGCCTCCCCTACTTCCAAACCCACCTCAGGACGGAATGGGACTATTTGGCACTGCCCTTTTGGCACCGATCACTTGGCCCTGCCGTTTTGGCTCTAAACTGTTTTGGCGCTCATTACTTTGGCGCTGAGCTGTTTTGGCGCCACTTCAGAATTTAAAAAAAGTCTTGTAGAGCCTGTAAGAAATTCAATTTTATTGCATTGTAAAAAAATCTAATTTTTTTTTATTCATTATTTTTAACCTATTCATTATAAAAATGAATTTCTACATTTATCAAATACATATAGATAACCATCATGTGAAAATTTTGGTTTGTCTCTCTTGCTTAGAATGTTTTCAGCCATTTCTGGTATGGGCTCTACAAGAAAATAGAAAGAAAATTGTATCACAGCTTTCCAATGTGAAAACAGAAGGGCTTAAGTATCATCAAGGCAGTAGATTACTATTAACAATTGTTAAATGAGAAAATGATTACAAAACGAGATTTGAATCTACAGCGGGTCATTACAGCTTTGACTATCAACTCTTGCTAGTTGAGAAAATTACATCGGGTCATTAGTCATCCTCTTTAACCAAACAAGACTTTTTTAAAATTCTGAATTGGCGCCAAAACAGCTCAGCGCCAAAGTTTTATGAGCGCCAAAATGGCAGGGCCAAATGATTGGCACCAAAAGGCCGGTGCCAAAACGTACCTGACCCCCTCAGGAAAGCTACAAAATTCCACTCTCCTATTTCCAACTCTGGATTTTAAATAGACTGTTATTTTACACTGACTGAACCAGTGAGTTCTATTATGAACTACAGGTGAGCTAGGTCTGTTAACAGTGTGTATAATCAAATGTGGATGCCTTTCCTCAAGAGTGGTGTTAGGATTTGGAATGCACTGCCTGGGAAAATGGGTTGAGGCAGATTTCGCAGGCTGTTTCAAAAGAGATATATAATTGAAAGTGAGGAATTTAGAGGGTGATGGAGATGGAGCTGGAGAATGGGACTAGCTGGTAGGCAGTTTCAGGAGCCGGTATAGACACAATGGGTCGAATAGCCTCCTGAACTGTCAAATTCTATGATTATAGAGTCATAGAGATGTACAGCACGGAAACAGAGCCTTCGGTCCACCTCGTCCATGCCGACCAGATATCCTAAACTAATCTAGTCCCATTTGCCAGCACTTGACCCATATCCCTCGAAGCCCTTCCTATTTATATACCCATCCAGGTACATCTTAAATGTTGTAATTGTACCAGCCTACACCACCTCCCTGGCAGCTCATTCCACACGCACCACCCTCAGCATGAAAAGTTGCCCCTTAGGTTCCTTTTAAATTTTTCTTGTCTCACCATAATCCTAGTTCTGGACTCCCTCAACCCAGGGAAATGCCCCACGTGATTTTAATAAACTCCTCAGCCTCCACACTCCAGGGAAAACAGACCCAGCCTATTAAACCTCTCCCTATAGTTCAAACCATCCAACACTGGCAACATCCTTGTAAATCTTTTCTGAATCCTTTTCAATTTCAAAACATCCTTTCTCTAGGAGGGAGACCAGAATTGCACATCATTTTCCAAAAAAGGCCTAATCAATGTCCTGCACAGCCTCAACATGACCTCCCAACCCCTATACTCAATGCTGTGTCCAATAAAGGAAAGCATACCAAACACCACCTTCTCTAACCTATCTACCTGTGAATCTACTTTCAAGGAGCTATGAACCTGCACTCTAAGGTCTCTTTGTTCAGTAAGACTCCCCAGTACACTTATCATTCAGTGTACAAGTCCTGCCCTGATCTGCCTTTCCAAAATGCAGCACCTCACATTTATCTGAATTAAACTCCACCTGTCACTCTTCAGCTCACTGGCCCATTTGATCAAGATCCTGTTGTAACCTGAGGTAACCTCCTTCACTGTCCACTACACTTCAATTTTGGTGTCATCTACTAACTTACTAACTATACCTCCTATGTTCACATCCAAACCATATATATAAATGATGGAAAGAAGTGGACCCAGCACTGATCCTTATGGCACGCCACTGGTCACCAGCCTCCAGTTTTAAAAGCAACTCTCCACTACCATCCTGTATTTTCAAGCCAATTTTGTATCCAAATGGCTAGTTCTCCCTGTACTCCATGTGATCTAACCATGCTAACCAGTCTACCGCGAGGAGCTTTTTCGAGCGCCTTACTGAAGTTCATGCAGATCATGTCCATCACTCTGCCCTTATCAATCCTCATTGTTCCTTCTTCAAAAAAAACTTAATCAAGTTTGTGAGACATGATTTCCCACACCCGCAGTCATACTGACTATCCCTAATCAGTCATTGCCTTTTCAAATACATGTAAATCCTAGCGATTTTTGAGAAGATTTGTAGCTCGGCCTGATGAGTTAGTTCGCTGAGCCTGAAGGTCTGTTCTCTGATGCCTCACCACCACACTAGGCAACACCCTTCCTCAGGTGAAGCGCTGGCAGCACTTCTATAATAATTGCAACTACCCCAGTGAAAGTACCTCTACTACAAAGTATACATTTGAGAGCATCTTGAAGGATGGAGCATCTGCAAACCCCAACAACTGGAAATGGATTTAAGTTCTAGTTTGAGGAAAAAATGTTGCAGCAACCGGACTCCTGAATAGTTTACAGACTTAAACAATAACCCATCTCGACCAGTCTCGTATTACAATAGCCGATACTTTCACTTAACCCAGTATTGTTCAATAGAAATCGGTGACTAGTCCGATTAATAACTGTAGACATTTTAGTCATGTAAACTGTGGATTCACTCACAAAATATGGGACCTATATTGCACACGTGTATATTTACTTCAGAAGCATCTATTACTTCAGTGACTGAGGTAACAAATCATTCAGTGATCAGGAAGCACTCAGCTCTTTGTATTTGCTAAAATGTGGTGATACACAAAAGAATTAAAGTGACCATGGTGTGATAATAAGTATTGGCGTCCTATTTCTCAAAACGTAGTCTGACACTAATTATTTTACTGATGAGAAATGCAATTATCCACATCCAAACTCCAATTTAGTCAGCACATGCAGATACCAATTAGCCACATGGCTAATGTATCAGCATCCCCCACTCCACCACAAACTACATTTCTGCTGTGCACATTTCTCTAGCTTTTTTTGGTCTGACTTGCCTTTCAGTCATCTACAAAAAGTGTTAAAATTTCAGCAGATGGATGTAACAAGCTGAAACCTTTTGTAGTTTAGCAGAGTGGTGCTGGAAAAGCACAGCAGGTCAGGCAGCATCCGAGGAGCAGGAAAATCAACGTTTTGGGCAAAAGCCCTTCATCTGGAATAGAGACAGGGAGCCTCCAGGGTGTAGAGATAAATGGGGGTGAGGGGTGGGGGTTGGTGGGGAAGGAGGAGGTAGCAAAGAGTACAATGGGTGAATGGGGGTGGGGATGGAGGTGATAGGTCACAGAGGAGGGTGGAGCGGATAGGTGGGAAGGGAGATAGGCAGGTAGGACAGGAGTACAGGAATGAGAGTTCAATCAAGGCACAAAGGTGACGCCAGCTGTTTCAACCATTTCCAAGAAGGATCCATGTTTCAATGTAATGGCAGTGTATTGAGAGTAGCCACATCGAATTCTAATTTGAACTTGTGCTTTATCAGTGTGGGAGAGGGATCTTCTGTTAATTTTTAAAACTCTTTGACATGTTGCAGCCTTTATCATGTTGTACAGAGACCACCATTGTGATTGGAGGTTTGTATTCTATAACTTAGCTGATACATGGGTGGCACGGTGGCTCAGTGGTTAGCACTGCTGCCTCACAGCGCCACAGTACTGAGTTCAATTCCAGCCTCGACTGTGGAGTTTACGCATTCTCCCCATTTGCTCTGCTTTCCTCCCACAATTCAAAGATATGCAGGTTAGGTGAATTGGCATGCTAAATTGCCCATTGTGTTCAGGGATGTATAGTTTAGGTGTATTAGTCAGGGGGTAAATGTAGAATAATAGGGGAGGGGAATGGGTTGCTCTTCAGAGGTTCGGTGTGGACTTGTTGGGCGAAATGGCCTGTTTTTACACTGTAGGGATTCTGTGAAAGATGAAAGTTCCCCACAGCCTACTGAAATTAATATACATGGTGGTATGTATGGACACAGATTAAGGGTTGGCTAATAGGCAGAAAAGAGAGTAGGAACATAATGGACCATTCTCGCATTGGCAGGCTGTGACTAGTGGGGTATTGCAAGGTTTAACATTAGACCCTAGCCATTATCACAATAATTATTTCAATCTGGGGCCAAAAGTAATATTTCCATATTTGCAGATGATGCAAAGCCAAGTGAGAATGTTTGCTGTGAGGAAGATATAAAACATGTAAAGGAGCATTTGAACATATTTAGTGTTTTGACCAAGATCAGGGCAGTTTTTGAAAACTTGTTGATAGGATGCAGGCATCACTGGTGAGGCCAACAGTTATTGCCCTCCCTCGTTGCTCAGGAGGTAATTAATAGTCTTCCGCATTCCTTTTGGTCTGGAGTCACGTGTAGACTAGGCCAGGTAAGGGCAGCAGTTTGCCTACCTAAAGGACATTTGTGAACCAGATAGGTTTTTATGACCATTGACAGTGATTACATGGTTGTCATTAACGTGGCTTTTTATACTATTTGCATTGAATTTGAATTTCTCCATCTGCCGGATGGGGTTAGAATCAATGTCCCCAGAACATCACTTGATTGCTAATCAAATGATGTTACCACTTCATCAACACCTTACATGTAAAGTGAAAGAAAGAGAGGTTATTTACTTCAGTGGATGGGTAGAGAGAGCGCGTGGGGAGGAGAATAAATGTGCAGTATATTCTTTAAATGTTGAGAGGTTGGAAAATTTAGATGTGCAAAAACAATTGGGTGTCCTTGTCAATAAATCATTGAATAAAGGTATTAGGAAGGCCATGTTGGTCTTTATTACAAGAGGATTTGGGTACGGGAGTAGTGAAGTCTTGCTTCAATTGTGGATGTTTTTAATCAACCTGTCCAGGTACGTTACTACACACCTCTGAAGCAATTGGGACTTGAGTCAAGACCTCCTGGCTCAGAGGTAGGGACACTACTACTGAACCAGAAGAGGAGAAAGTGAGGACTGCAGATGCTGGAGATCAGAGCTGAAAAATGTGTTGCTGGAAAAGCGCAGCAGGTCAGGCAGCATCCAAGGACCAGGAGAATCGACGTTTCGGGCATAAGCCCTTCTTCAGTCCTGAAGAAGGGCTTATGCCCGAAACGTCGATTCTTCTGCTCCTTGGATGCTGCGCTGACCCAGAAGAGGCCCATCTTTTTTTTCTTTGCTTCATTTGTATAAAAGTGTGGTTAGAGAGCACCTGGAATACTGTTGCAGTTATGGTCTCTTCACCTCAGGAAAGATTTCACATAGGGAGTGAAATGAAGATTTACCAGACATCCCACAGCATGCAGGACTGTCTTATGAAGAAAGGCCGGGCCTATATTCTCTGGAGTTTCAAAGGATTAAGAGGTGAAAATACAAAAAAAAAATTAAAACACATAGAGGGATATACAAAACAAATGTTTCCCCTGGTTGGCACAACTTAAAAATAATGGGTAATGCCATTTAGGACTGAGCTGAGGAGAAATTATTTTTCTCAGAAGCTGGTGAATCCTTAGAGTTCTCTGCCCCAGAAGGTACAGCCTTTGACTGTACTTTAAGGGAGAAGTTGCTAACTTTTTGATTATCAATGCATAAGGGGTATGGGAATGGTGTGAGTAAAAGATGTTGCAATTTTTGATTAGGCAAGGTCATATTAAACGGCAGACCAATCACAATTAGTTGAATGACCTCCTCCTATCCCTGCGTTGAGGGATGATTTGATCGCATGTTAATTATCATCTGTTAAACTGTATGTCTTTGACATTTTACTTTGGCCTTAAGATATTTCTTGGGCTTTGAGATAATATCTTGGCTTGGAGAACCATTGTCTCACAGGGTTCCTGACAGTATGTTATGAAAAAGCTCCTCTTGTCAATCTTCTCCTCATCCAAACTTGTGGCATTAAGTGATTCCAAAGACAGACTGATTTGTTTTGAGCAGGACGACCAGTAGCAGGCAGAAATGCTACATTAATATTGATGTTACAATGCCAATCTTATGATTTGTCTCTAATCTTGAATTGTATCTGAAACATGTTTTCAATGGCCAGACTGTAATTCTCCATTATCAGGCCCATGCAAGCTGTCTTATGAAGCTTCTCTCATCAAAATTGCAAGATAGTTCCTCCAAAAAGCAAGCATATCGATGAGTGTAGTGGGACAGTGTGGAAGGCTGAGAGATGGACTGCAAAATGAAATATGTGGAGGATATTCTCAACTTTCTAAGGCATCATAGTATCAGTCGCGATTCAGGGTTCAATTGACTAAATACACAAGATCAGTATTTCTGATGATGGAATAATCCAGGATGAGGGCACATATTCTAGTTTGACCATTGCAAACCAGGAATCATTTGTTTTAATACAATGTTCAATGTCAAGAATAGAATCCTGAGTGGAAGAAATGTTTTTGCATTGCATTGCTAGACATGTGGGCAGGTAGTGCCATGGCATGTGCCTTTGTGATCCACATTGAATTCTTTGTTGACATGAATGAATTTCTCCCCTCATGAGTCTCCAAATCATCTTGGGTGATCTAATAATGGTGAGATTAGTGGGCAAAGTCTGTACGTTAATTTGATAAAGGAAGTTTCATGTTGGGATTTGGATTTTGTTTTTAGCAATGATATTAGTTTTTTGTTCATCAATTTTCAATTTAAACAGACAATTAAGAACTTTCATTGGTTGATAATGGGTGAGTTGGCATGGGGTTGTAAGGGCAAAGGCTGTTTGGGTTTGCACTGGCACCGAATTGGTATAGAGGTTATACAGGGTCTTGGGATGGTGGATTGTGGGTGTATGTTGCCATTGACATGGGTAGAGAAGTTTGGGTTGGCATGGGGCTAGAAAGAATCATGGGTACGTAGGTGTGGGGCTAACATGGATGAGGCTTGGGAATGTTCAGTGAAGCTTTTTATCCAATTTTTTTTTTAACAACTTGGCAAACCCCTGGATAACTGGGCCTTTTCCACAACCTGTCTTCAGGACCATGGCTGCCCCTGAACTCATCCCATTCTCTTGGACAGAACTCCCATTGCACAACCCCTCTCCTTCCCTCCTCCACCCCAAAATAACATTAAAAGTTCTGTGTCAGTTTTTTGGGAATCTGGTTCACAGAGTCAGGATTTCTTTTCAACCCTGCCCTCCAGGACCAAAAAAATCAGACCCTAATTAATTTCCAGTCGCCTCTGACTCTCTCGTCTCAATTTCTCAACTGAGAGAGTTGATGTTTGTACTGATTTATTGGGCAGAATCTCAAGAGGGCAATGGCAAAGAATGTGGCAGCATCGCGTGGGAAGACCAATGGGAGCTATCGCAACATCAGGGGCATGTCCCCTCCAGTAATATGTAGCTTTCCATCCCACCATCATTCGCGATCAAACTGGACACCGTGATTTCTCGACACGAAAGTCGGAACGCTCCTGATGATGTCACCTCGCTGCTTAGTCCAAAGGGCACCTGTGTCTTGGGGCACAATCTATGGGCACCGGCCGGATGCACCCTGTGTCCATGGGTGTTTGAATCTGACATGTGCCAGATTCAACAAACCCTCAAGGTGCATTTCTGATCTACTTATAGAATGTTTCTGCACTTCAATGCTCCATCTGCAACTAGCATTGTGATGCTGCAGTGCACTCAGAGACACGCACCCAGTTCGTGGATTGGACCAAGCTGATTTTCCAGGGCATTCTGCTCGCTCTCTTTGCTGCGCACTCACTTTGAACCTACCCGGAGACTCGCAACATCCCTACCTTGACTTGACTTGCCTTGCCTTTTTCCTTTGCACTTTACCTTTCAAGCAGAGATGGTGGTCCGTTGGTGTCAGTCAAGCTGAGGGGTTGAGCCTTCACATAAGGTAAGGGTAGCCTCTGATGCCAGTCCAGGGGCTTGGACAGCAGCAGTCAGATGTTCGGGGTGGCCAGAATCTGGATCCTCCCCTCAGAAGGGGTGAGGAGCCAAACGTTAGGCATCCCAACAGCAGTTTTGACTCTTTCTGCCCTACTGTGAGCTGTTTTCCTCCTGGAAGGTGAGAGAAGCATCTGTAAAGAGAAATGAAAGTGGGTGGCGCATCCCTTTACTTTTCGTGCTGGTGGATACATGTCCTGAGTGAGTGAGTGGGCAATGCAGAAGATATTGCATCAAGATTAGAGTGGTGCTGGAAAAGCACAGCAGGACAGGCAGCATCAGAGGAGCAGGAAAATCGACGATTTGGGCAAAAACCCTTCATCAGGACGGAGGATATGCAGAGTTGATGATGTTGAGGGTCTGGGTGAGTGAGAGACTATGTTGCAGGCAATGGCGAGAGTGTTAGAGCATGAACCTTAGTGGGAGGTGGGTATGGTCGCAGTGCAGTGCGAGGTATCAGATAAGATGGTGGCACATACGCTGGCGCAGTGGCAAAGGCCATGAACATTCTTCCTACAGAGCTGTGCATTTCTCCCAAGAACTGAGTGCACTGACCGGGTTGGTAACCCTGCCTGATACCTAATAGGACTGATACTTGGCAAAAAAAAAACAGATTGAGCTCACTGTTTGTGGCACTTCCTCACTCTTTAGAACAAAATAGCCACCATTACCTCTTAGCAGATCGATTCCAATTGAAACCACATCCTAACTACCACCTTTTCAGTTTTCATGCTCTCCACCACCAACACTTAGTGGAGAAAGCATGTACCTATTTCAAAATGCACTGAAGTAACACCAAAACAGGAATGGTGGCTCACAGCACTCGGAATCTGGGTTCGATTCCAGTCTTTGGCGACTGTCTGGGTGGAGCTTGCACATTCTCCCCATGTCTGCGTAGCTTTCCTCCGGGTGCTCCGGTTTCCTCCCACAGTGCAAAGATGAGCAGGTTAAATCAATTAGCCATGCTAAATTGCCATGGGAAGTGCTAGCTAGGTGGATTACCTGAGGTCAGTATGGGCTTATGGGGATAGGGTGTCACAAGAATCATTGGTAACCTGTAACTTTAATTCGTTTTTAACCTAATTTTAAATCATCCTTGAGAAACCATTTTCATTCTTAACAGTCTCAGTGGCTACTGCACAGGCACTTCCCCATCACTAACTAATTAAACATATATGTTTTAACATTAGTTAAAAAGAACTGCATTGATATAGCACCTTTCATGAACGTAATCTATCCTGAAGTGTTTAATAGACAATAAGCACTTTTTGAAGTGGAAAGACAATAGCCAGTTTTCCACAAGCTACAAGCTACAAAGTGATAATTAGTTCTTTTGATATTGATTGAAAAATAAATACTCCACAGACTCCAAAGATAATTCTCCTGCACTTCTTTGAAATAGTGCCATTTTGGGTGCTTTATGCCCCACCTGAAAAGCAGATGACAATAGCTTAATGTCTCATCTCACCGAACTGGCAGCTCCACCAGTACAACACACCCTCCAAACTGCAGTGGAGAGTCAGAGGCGAAGAGCATGGCACTGTAATAGCACAGCAGGTCAGGCAGCGGCGTCCGAGGAGCAGCAGAGTTGACATTTCAGGCATAAGCCTTTCTTTGGGAATGTGTCTGCCTGTGCTGAGGAAGGGAGGTTAAGTCAACAACCTGTGACTGTGAGAATACCCTGGTTGATAAAAGATTTACATTGAATGGAATATAGTGACAGCTAAACTCCAGTCTGTTCTTCCTCCTGCCCATGACTGTTTTATTTTGCAACTATGCCCCTCAGAAACCCTTACAATAGAAAAGTGTTAAAACTCGCTATAGAGGAACAGAAGTGGCTGAATCCAAAGGCATCGTTCTGTTCAAAGAAGGTGCTGTGTAATGACCTGAAAAGGCCAATACAGAGGAGCCTCAATTATCTGAAGGATACGAGGTAGGGAATATTTGGTTTGGTTAATTGAATGCTAGTTTAACCAAGCATCTTGCAACCTTGCCGGATAAACCAAAATTCAGATAATCAAATGCCGAATAATCTAGATTGCTCTGCATTGAAAGTCCTCTTGAAATCACCCACCACAGTGGGAAAACAACTTAGGATCTCTAAGTAAGTCTTGCTATTCTCACCCTATGTGTTGCAGTGTGTATCTTTGAAGGTAACTTCGACCTGGTTGTTATCATGCAATAAACCACATCTGGTTTAAGATTTGTGAGAGCTGTTCTGATGGGAATGCTGAGTGGTTTCTCTTCACTAGACCAAGCAGACCCTGTAGAAGCCTACCCTGAAAGAGGATGGTGGTAACAAATCTACCTTTTTCTAATGAGCGATCATTCAGTGTTCTTACAGAATGATGAGCAGCAGGACAGCGTGCTAATTCCACAACAGGTAAGTGAAATTTGAAAATAATTCATAACAAAAACTGCATGGTGAAAGATGTGATATATTCACACACAGCACTGCTTGCGCCATTGAGCACAATGCATAGGTTTGGATCACCCCATTATAAAATATACATTAAACGTGACTGTATGATGTAGAAAGATCAGAAGGATTCCAGCGAAAAAGAGAAAATAATTATGGGGAGAGACCAAAGATTAGAAGGAGGTGGGGGGGGGAGCTATATGATCATACAACTCTACAACAGAAGGTAATGGTTTTTTTGTAACTATGAAGTGTTTTGATTTTGACAGATTTGAGGGTTACTGACAACCACAAGGTTCTTAACAGTGGATTGTTGGGACCATAGAGTATAATTCCATGGACTGTAATTGAGGCTAAGAGCTGAGGCAAGGGAAATTTAGATACAATTTGGAGGCAGAGCAGGATCCAGGACAATGGGAAGTATGTGGGCATGCAATTAGTTGCTCGCTTCTCAGCTGGTGAGCCAGAGAGACTACCACCATCAGGGAAAGGGGGTTATGGGTCGAGACAGGTAAATGGGAGGGTGTGGGGTTTGGGGAAAGGTAGCTGAGAAAGCAATAGGAGGGAGAAGGTGATAGATCAGAGGCTGAAAGTGATGGATGGGTGTGGAGGGCGATGCTAAGTTGGAGGCTTGGAATTGGGATAATGTGGGAGGGGGGGAGGGGAAATGAGGAAACTGTTGAAATCCACATTTATTCTGTGAGGTTGCAGAATTCCAAGGCGGAATATGAGGCATTGCTCCTCCAGGCACGGGCAGTAATGGTTTGGCAGTAGAGGAGGCCCAGGACCTGCATGCCCTTGACAGAGTGGGAGGGGGAGTTGAAGTGTTCAGCCATGGGGCAGTGGAATTGGTGGGTGTGGGTGGCCCAGAGATGCTCTCTGAAATGATCTGCAAGAAGGCGTCCTGTCTCCCCGATATAGAAAAGACCACACTGGTGTAACAGATGTAGTAGATGACATTTGATGGAGGTACAGGTAAATTTCTGACTGACATGGAAGGATCTCTTGGGACCTTGGACAGAGGTGAGGGGAGTGATATGGGGGCAGGTTTTGCATTTCAGTGGCAGGGAAAGGTGCCAGGAGTGGGGTGTGGGCTGATGAGGGGTGTGGACCTGACAAGGGAGTGCGGAAGGAATGGTCTTATCTGAATGCTGATAGGGGTGGAAAGGGAAATGTATCTCTGGTGGGGTCTGTTTGGAGGTGGCGGAAGTGGCAGAGGATAATGCGTTGTGTGTGGAGGTTGGTGAGGTGGATGGTGAGGACCAGGGGGGGTTCTGTCCTTGTTGTGTTAGCAGGGGTAGGGTTCAAGGGCGGTTTTGCGTGAAGTGGAGGAGAAGCGCTGGTGGGCATCATAAACCACATGGGAAGGGGAATTGTGGTCATGGAGGGAGGAGGCCACCTGGGACTTTCTGAGGTGGAATTGGTCATCCTGGGAACAAATGCGGAGGATTTGGGAATAAGGAATGGCACATTTTAAAGGAGGTAGGGTGGGAGGAGGTGTAGTCTAGGTAGCTGTGGGAGTTGGTGGGCTGGTAGTATATGTCTGTGGTTAGTCGGTCACTGGAAACTGAGACAGAGAAGTCCAGAAAGGGGAAGGAGATTTCCGAGATGGTCCATGTGAATTTGAGGTTGGAGTGGAAGGTGTTGGTAAAGTTGATGAGCTGCTCAACCTCCTTGTGGGAGCACAAGGCGGCATCGATACAGTCATCATTGCAGCAGAGGAACAGGTGGGGTTGGTGCCGGTGTAACTGTGGAAGATAGACTGTTCCACATATCTGACAAACAGGCAGGCATAGCTGGGTCCCAGGCGGGTGCCCATGGTTTGGAGGAAGTGGGAGGATTGGAAGGATAATTTGTTGAGGGTGAGGACCAGTTCAGCCTGGCAGATGAGGAGGTCTGTGGAAGAGACTTTCATCGTGGCGGATTGATGTGTACAGGGACTGGATATCCATAGTGAAGATGAGACATTGGGGGCCTGGGAAATGAAAGTCTTGGAGGAGGTGAAGGGCATGGGTGGTGTTACAAAGGTAGATGGGGAGTTCCTGGACTAAGGGGTCAGGACGGTGTCAAAGTAGGGAAGAGATGAGTTCGGTGGGACAGATGCAGGCTGAGACAATGGGTCGACCGGGGCAGTCAGGCTTGTGAATCTTAGGAAAGTGGTAGAATCGGGTGGTGCAGAGTTCACACAGAGGTTGGAGGCTGTGAATGGGAGATCCCCAGAGGTGATGAGGTTGTGGATGGTCTGAGAGATGATGGTTTGGTGATGGAAGGTGAGATCGTAGTCGCAGGGGACAATGGGAGGAAGTGGCCGTGAGTTGGTGCCTGGCTTCAGCAGTGTAGAGATCGGTACTATTGTGCCACGCCCCACCCCTGTCTGAGGGTTTGATGCTGATGTTGGGTTGGAGCGGATGGAGTGGAGGGCTGCGCTTGGGGGGGGTTAGTGGGAGGTTAAATTGAGTGAGGCGGTCAATATCACAGCGGCAGTTTGAAATGAGGAGGTCAGTGGCGGGTAACAGGCGAGCACAGTGTCCAGGTGGATGGTGTGTGTTGGAGGCAGGATAAAGGGTCCTTGGAGGGTGTCTTGGTTGAAAAAGTGGGCGCAGAAGTGGCAGAAGAAACATTCAAGGTCGCAGCGTGTGTAGAACTCATGAAGCTGGGACTGTAGAGGGATAAAGGTGAGGCCTTTACTGAGGACTAAACTGAGGCCTCCTCCACTGCCAAACCATTACCACCCGATACCTGGAGGAGGAACACCTCATATTCCATCTTGGGATCCTGCAACCATACTGGATAAATGTGGTTTTCAACAGCTTCCTCATTTCCTCTCACCCCACATTATCCCAGTCTCAAGCCTCCAACTCGCAACCACCCTCCAGACCTGTCCGTCACTCTCCCTCCCGACCTATCATCTTCTCCCTCATCTCCATCCACCTATCGCTTTCTCAGCCAGCTTTCCCCAAACCCCACCCCTTCCCATTTAGCTCTCAGCCCCGAACCTCAAGCCTCATTCCTGATAAAGGGCTTAGGCCCGAAACATCAATTTTCCGGCTCCTTGGATGCTGCCTGACCTGCCGTGTTTTTCCAGCACTACACTTTCAACTCTGATCTCCTGCATTTGCAGTCCTCACTTTCTCCACCTTCAGGGAAAGCCAGCCACATTTATTTCCGGTCAGGCATTAACTGGTCATCACTTTGCCTTTCCCAAGATGGAGGACTTCTGAGGGCAGAAGTTGCCCCACTGACAGTAACCTGTCATTCATTGATTGGCAGTGCCATTAGGGAGATGATACTCTGGCCTTCCATTGGGAACTGAGTACCTGACAATGAGGTCTTCCTGTGGAAGCTTTCATACAAACGTCTTTGGGCTTCCCATATGATGAAACTCCTGCATACTGCTGGGTGAATCCAGGAGGCATCAGGACAAATGTGTTAAAGAGGGCACTGATTATCCGCAACTGCCTCAATTCATGGCAGAGTAGGAAGGCTACACATAACATTAACCTCTGCCTGGTGAAAACAATTCTTCCTTGTCATAAACCTCTAATGGCTGTGGTTTCTTGTAGTGCAATGGTAGTGCCCCTGCTCTGAGCCAGGAGACTTAGGTTCAAGTCGCACCTACTCCAGAGGTGTGTCCCAATATCCCTGAACAAATTGATTTGGAAAATATCTAACCTCAATGACTCCCACTGAGGAAGAAACGACTGTAACTTCTAAAATTTACAAGGCATTACAGTTTCAGATTGCACATCTTACCACAACACTCCTGTATTTTAGGAACCATAACTATCAACCTCTTATTTATTATCCATATTGTCAATGGAGCTAAAGCCAGTCATTGTGTAAATATTGCCACCACAGATTAGCAGGATTAACAGCATACTGTAACATTTTACATGCTTAATGAATTGACAGTATTGTCTTTGAGAAAGTGGTAGGAAATAATGCAGGTCTGTAACTTGGCTGGAGAGGTAATAGACTTACGTCAGGTACTTTGTGTTTTTTGAGAGAACTGGAGAGTTGATGTAGAGATCAGTTGTGTTTCTTTAACTGGGAATATGACAAGTGATCAACTCCGAAACAATCCAGTGTAAACAGTTGTTTATTGAAGAGCATATTTGCCCTAGCGTCTCAGTTGACTAATTATAATATCGCAGATGAATGTTTGGATGTGGGCTACTACATTGACCTATGCAAAGTTAATGACTTCAAACAAATGAAACTGCAGGTTTTGTGACTAGATGTACGTTTCCTTCTCTTGGCTGAATACAATTATTTATTGTTCCCTGTTCTCAGTGCATCATTTTAGGCAATTCACTGCTAATGTTTCCTTAGGGAGACAGCAGGATGCTTTTGAAATCCATACACTTTGCTTAATGCATGGTCTTTTTATTGTTTGATTTGTTCAATGAATGATTAACCAGGATCTGGAGTTGAAACTGTGGCTGAAGCTGCAATGTAAACTTGCTTTATTAAAATGTGCATGTTACAAATGTTGAGCAGGCTGCAACTTGCAATATCTGCTTTCTGTAAAGACATAAGATTATAGGAGCAGAATTAGGCCATTTGATCGTGGCTGATATGTTTCTCAACCCAATTCTCCTGCCTTCTCCCTGTTAACCTTTGATCCCCTTCCTATTTTGACTCTCTTACTAATCAATACTTTTCAATACAGTCAATGACTTGGTTTGTACCTGAAATCACATTGCCCCTTCCTATGCATTATTGCTGAGGCACTGTTTTCTTGGGTATGGGATTGCTGAGTTGAGTCTGGGTTCTGTCTTTTGGATGCGTAAATTTAATTGTTATGGCACGGGGTAAACCCTCCTGCTTAATTTAAACTAGCAACACAGAAAAGATTTATCCCATGCAGTAATCTGTGAAAATTCAAGAGGCCAAGAACTATTTAAAGCAAAAACTAACAACTTTATTTCTTAAAGTACAGCAGAGAATAATTAACCAACAACTATTTACAACTCCTTCCTCTAACCTATCGTTTACTTGCCCTTCTTTAATACTAGTCCAATAAAACCCCCTGATTAAGCTTTACTGAAAAATTTAAATTTCAAAACCAGCCAGCTGTTGAATGTTCCCTTTTTATATATTCCTCTGTAGATGTGCTCTCCAGGTTGGTAGTGTTGTTATTCTGTGCAAACTCCTTCTCTGGACAGGTACCCCTCAGAGTTCTAACTAGCAGCCTACATCTGTTGGTCTTTTTGCAGTTCTCCCCCAACTGTTTAATTTTTCCAAGTCGTATACCCCAAAGCACTGGCATGTGCCATTGGCTTTTAATAGTGTCAATATACTAAATTCTAACTTGATTGGATCTTGATATTTTCGGGATATAATTTAAACTGATTGGCCTAATTCATTTTTATTTTGTCTCAGGGCAACCGTCTACACTAGCTGCTGAACCAAAAGGTTACATTGTTACCTTATTCAGAACATTTGGTGCTGTATCAGGTAGTTCTGCTCGCTTTTAACCCTCTTAAAGATACAGTACACGTTACACCTTCATAACACCTCCCCCTTAAGAAAAACGTGAACCGTCATAATGAAAAGGTGGCTTCTTTTTTTTTTCTATTCTTTAAACACATTACCCTAACATACAGATAACTTCTTCCCATATACCTGTGTATATGTGTGTATAAAAAACATTTAAATAAAACAAATTGAAACTAAACTTTATCTGTTAAATCCATGATAACGCATCTGCAATTACATTCTTATGAACCGCAACATGTACGATTTTTAAATTAAAAGTCTATATCATAAGAATCCAATGAAATAGTCTTATATTCTTGTCTTTATAGCGTTCTAAGAATATAAGAGGATTGTGATCAGTGTACACCACTGTCTCCAACACATTGTTCGTGACATACACATTTTAATGTTGTAAGGCCAATACCAAACTCCATGTTTCTTTTTTGAATTGTGGAGTATTTCTTCTGGTGGATATTGGTCTTCTTCAAAAAGTAGCCAACTGATAGTTCAATCCCATCCTCTTCTTACTGTAGGAGCATAGCTCCAACTCCTATGTCACTTGCATGAATGGTGGATTTAAAAGGTTTTCAAAAGATTGGTGTAGCTAAAACTGGTTTGATGGTTAATATTAATTTCAAATGGTTGAATGCCTCCTGGCATTTTTCTGTCCACCAAAACTGTTCTTCAGCCAATCGGTTAACAGTGCCACTACACTGCTGAAGTTTGGAACAAACTTCTGATAGAATCCGCTGTGTCATAAGAATCGAAGCACCTCTCTCTTCAAGGTTGGTCATGGAAATTCTTTGATGGATTTGTCTTTGCGTTCTGTGGGGTCAACCTTCCATGACTGTTATGTCCCAAGAAAGTCACCTCTGTTTTCACGAATTCAGTTTTAGTTAAGTTTTGCTTCTGGTAGTCATTCAAAGAGCTCCGCCAGGATTAGTAAAGATCACTACATTGTCCAAATAGACTGCACAGTTTGCTAACCCAGCCACCACTCTGTTCATGAGTCTTTGGAATGTGACAGGTGTGTTCTTCATTCCTAAGATTTTTCCTGCACCATTACTTCAAACAGGGAGTCTGCTAACTGAACCTCAATTCGTTCATTTTTCTCTTTACTTTTCGCGTTGTGCTGCGACTTGTTATAGTAGGATCTGGTTACTACACAGTCTGGGGAAATACCAGGATATTTATGTTTTAACTCTTCAGTTTCTTGGTCTTCCTTGTGCTTCTCCACTACAAAGGGTGACACTCCCACCTTTGGATCCTGCCAAATCAATCCCAAGAGCAAACTGAATTTCGGGAACTGACCCTCGGGTCACTCACTCCCTCTGTTGCTTCCCCAGTCTTGAGTTGGCATTCCAACCTGATCTTACACAGGGGAACGCTAAATTTTTGTCAATCTATTCCACAAATTACCACATTCAGGTAACAGATTAGAACGAGTGCATATTTGCTCTTCCCTTACTATCAGCGACTGGTTTGATCCTGTATCTCTCAAAATTTTAACTTCTTGTTCTTCTCCCCTGTTCTTTCTGTGTAAACTTTACCCACCGAGGTGAATTCTAACTCCATACCCAGCCCCTGCCGAGGCTGTGCACTCTCCTGCGGCTCCTTGGCTCTTCATGGGGTCTCCTTTACTATCTTCACTCCCTTCACTAATGCCACTAGCCTAGATTCTTTTACTGTATCTCGTCCCACAATGCCTTTCTTTAATGACCAGCACTATGACTTTACATGTCCCATTTTACCACCGTGAAAACACCAGAGGCCTATCACCTTCTTTCCACACTCTTGGACTTTTTTTTTTAAAATCTTGTGGTAAATTCTTACCAGTGCTCTCTTCTTCTCTTGGTTTTCGTAGTGTAGGATCCTCCCTTCTCCCATCTTCTATCCCTCTCAGGATGAACTTCTGGCCGGAAGCTTGTCTTATGCACCAACATGTATTCATCTGCTAATTCTGCTGCCCTTCTCAGTTGCTGAACTTTCCGTTCCACCACATGAATTCTTAGCATCTCTGGAAGTGAGTTTTTAAACTCCTCCAGCAAAATCATCCCTCGTAGATCCTCAAAGGTCTGATCTATTTTCAAAGCATGCACCCATCTATCAAAATGACTGTGTATTTAATTTTTGAATTCAACGTAGGTCTGATCTGATTGCTTCTTTGTTTCTGAACCGCTGTCGAAATGCTTCTGGTACAAGTTCGAAAGCACTTAAAATAGCCTGTTTAACCTCTTCTTTATCTCATGACCCCTCATCTGACAGAGTGGCAAATATCTGACTACCACTGCCTACCAGTTTAGTCTGCACTAGCTTTACCCATAAATCCTCGGATCACTCCATTTGCCTAGCCAATTTTTCAAACAAAATAAAGAAGGCTTCAACATCTTTCTCATCAAAATGTGGCAGAGTTTTGACATATTTGTATGTGTCACTACCTTCTCTTTTAATCTCTATCCTGTTAACTTGACTTTGCTGACTAAGTCACAACTTCAAAATTTCAAGTTCTCTCTCCCTTTTCTTCTCTGTCTCTTTGCTCAGCTAAGTGTCTCTCTGTGTGTCTCTCTCTGTCTCTGTGTCTCTCTCTGTTGAGTAATTCCCTTACAATTTCAGCTTTACATTTGTCCTTGGTTAAACCCAAATCTAACTTATTTAATAATTTTAAAAGTATGGCCTTTTTCTTTCCTTCTAAACTTTCTTGGCAAATTTGAGAATCACCTTCAAATCCCAGAACCTCTTTAACAATTTTAAGAGCTATTTCTCTCACTTTTAATTTAATCAACCACAACTCACTGAAATGAAACAAATTGTTTTATTTTAAATATCTAGGACATTAACCTGTAGGTGTTTAAATCTGTTGGGATTTTTCGTACCCCCAAATGTATGAAAATCTATCTAAACCAGTTCAAATCACAAATCCAAGACCCAAATTGTTCAAATCGTGGACAAAAGCCCCCTAAACCACTTAAATCCCAATGACTAGCCCCCAGACTGTTATGTCATGGGGTAAACCCTCCTGCTTAATTTAAACGAGCAACACAGAAAAGTAATCTGTGAAAATTCAAGAGGCCAAGAACTATTTAAAGTAAAAATTAACAACTTTATTTCTTAAAGTACAACAGAGAATAATTAACTAACAACAATTTACAGCTCCTTCCTCCAACCTATCTTTTACTTTCCCTTCTAAATACTAGTCTGATAAAACCCCCGATTTAAGATTTACTGGAAAATTCAAATTTCAAACCAGCCAGCGATTGAATCTTCTCTTTATATCTTTCTCTGTAGATTTGGTCTCCAGGTCAGTGTTGGTTTTTCTCTGTGCAAACTCCTTCTCAATACAGGTACCTTTTGGAGAGTTCTGACTAGCAGCCTATATCTGTTGGTCTTTTGGTAGTTCTCCTCTAACTGTTCAATTTTCTCCAGTCTTATACCCCCAAAGCATTAACTTGTGCCATTGACTTTTAATATTGTCAATGTACTAAATTCAAACTTGATTGGACTTTGGTATATTTTTGGGGTATAATTTAAACTGATTGGCATAATTCAATTTTTTTTTGTCTCCAGGCAACCATCTACACTAGCAGCTGGACCAAAAGGTTACATTGTATCTCATTCAGAACACTTGGTGCTGTATTAGGTATTCTGCCAGCTTTTAACTCTCTTAAAGGTACCGTACACCTTACAACTTCGTAACATAGCGCACGAAGGCAGAGGTAGAGGAGCTGACCGTCGAGAGCAGTTGGAAATCAAGATGGTTTCCACACCCTCTTATGTTATTGTGTCCAAAGTTACCAATTCATTAAGATCGTGTCAGAGAAACTCCAGGACAATCAAACAACTTTAGAGAATGTTTAAAACAAATCTAGTATTAAAATAAATTGTTTTGTTTTCTATTTTGTTTCAGCACTTCAGTAGTCTCAAATGTGTAGAGAATAGGGAACCAAAGAATACTCCGCTGGGTGGGTCATTTGGAAGCAGTGATCGTGTTTTGGTATTTCCATTAGACTGTCCAAGTAAAGTTGGTAACTTTGTATAAATCACTAGTTGCTCTGTGTAACTTCTCACAATCTGTTCATGAGAAGACTTATTGCTGTTACTTTGTTGCTTTGTTGCTTTTAAAATATAATGGACACCTGGAATCTATGCTAGGGATTTTCCTGATTTCCCATTGAAATTTACATAGTCAGAAGGCCAGGAAACTACTATAGGTTTCCATTCCAGTTCTAGTAGATTTGGTGACTCTTTTGAGAATGGTACTCAGGACCTCTTTGAGTGTGGTATCCACTTTTTCAGAAAGAGGTAGGGGTGAACCTCAGGATGTTTATGTTGAACATGCTGTAACAAGGAATTCTATGGCTGGTTCTGCCTTGGCTAAGTCTCCTGTTAAATTTGATCTTTTAAAATTTATGATTGTCACTACATACTGCTTTCTGAATAACATTCCACAGAGAGGTGTAAAATGGCCCTTATGATGTTGGCTAATGGTGCATATAAGTTTCCAACCCTTTTGGTCGCTTTTGGGTGCCTTTTCCCTGAGTCATTAACTCGAAACATGGCCCCTCCGGGCTAGACACTGCTTTTGTGCTGATTTAATTCCAACCTCTTAAATTTGACATCAGCATTGAAGGAGGAAGCAGCTTTAAAATGAGATTTAAAATAACGCTTGCATTCCCACTAAAACCTTACCCTGCTGCTAAAGGCTGGTGCGATGTGATTAACTCTTCAGAAGTTGAACTTTGAGTTGCTTTGAAAAGATTGAATGTCATTTTGTAGTGTTGATTCTGAAGGTAATTATCAGTGACTATTGTAATATAATGGCCTGTGTGCTTGAATATATTCTTGACAGTCTGCAGATGACAAAGGTCCTTTTGAGCATTAAATGGTTTTCATCTGTCTCAAAGTTTCTCTGGTGCTGCTTTCTGAACTCGTGGAAGTGAACTGTGCTTACAAGGGCACTATGATTAAGGTAGCTTTTCTTTCTCTGCACTGTCACATTGAATCTAAGGGAATGATATAAAGTTTGAAATAAGTATTCTTTACAGCCTGCAAGGCCTGGTGATGACAAATAAAAAGGGCTGGAGTTGAGGGCCCATTGAAGAGAGACTAAAGCAACACTGTGTGGCTGTTCCAGTAGGTTTTCTATGGGTTGATTGGTGCAAGTAATAGTGCAAGAATGGTAGGAGGTGCAGATTGAGGGCATTTGACAGCTATTCTAAAGTAAGTGTATATCCATGCAAAATATTAATTGAGTTCTAGATTGTGGTAACAGATTTAAGTGCATAATTCAAGATAGGTATTCTATTGCAAAGAAACCCAAAGGGAATTATTTTTGTTGTTGTTACTTCAAATTCTGAGTTTTAAGAAAGAATCTGCTTGGAAATTGCTCTGAAAGGCATCAGAGTTGAAATTGGGTGTTTACCAACTTTCAATTCTATTGAAATGATGGAAGAGAAACAGTACATTTCAATAGGATTACTAATTTACAGTAAATCCAGTTTGCACTAATGACAGTGACCAATTCAACAGCCCATCACCATGGCCTCTAGTCTGGTGTGCTGTGGCTTTCCTCAATTAGCAGATAATGCCAATGTGGACTTGTTGAGCTTTTGGAGCTAATTCTCAAGATTGAAAGC
The DNA here is from genome assembly GCF_004010195.1 of Chiloscyllium plagiosum. Lineage (NCBI taxonomy): Eukaryota > Metazoa > Chordata > Chondrichthyes > Orectolobiformes > Hemiscylliidae > Chiloscyllium > Chiloscyllium plagiosum. Next base: position 59,499,729 of record NC_057725.1, read on the forward strand.
AACTGCTAATATTTGAAACATGACTTTCACCTAACTGAAGTTCTTCATTGATAGCTCCTTGATTTGAATGATATCTCCTTGATTTGAATGATCTCTGCAGCAAAGTAACCATGTGACTTCCTTACTTTCATGGATTTTTGCCATGGGGCTCCATTTTAAGAGATTGGTTAAGTTTTGTGGAACTTTAACAGTGATGTGATTGATCCAATGAAAGTGACTCACCTTTAATTGTCCAGTTTCAAGCTGCAACTTGTCTTGGAATGTTACAGATTATGCCTCAATAAATCATTTAAAAGGAGCTTTAGTTTAAAGAAGATAAATGTAATTCTTGTAAGATTTCCTTTCCTTTACTTCTTTCTTAATTTGTCAGAAAAGGCGTTTGCCTTTAGGTCTCAGTCTCTTTAATAAGCTGTTGCTAAGCTGTGCAATCTTAGTGCTTCATTCAGTGTGTGGGATCCTTTTATTTTAGTGTCTAAAGGTGAACTGGAAATAGTGACATAGAGCTAATCTCCCCAGATTTTATTTTGAAAGAGAGAAAGCCCAAGTCAAGCTTCAAAGGTCCTGGTCCTTAAAGAATGAGTCCTATCCAAATGGTTCACTGCGTTCTTTACAAGAATGGTAGGCAATACAGTTTTGTTCTAATCCTGCCCCCTCACCCAAGAAAAAGTGAAAGGCTTCAATTGAAATGAGACGATTGTGTTTTTTAATGGAAGGTCTTATTGAGATCGGGGTGTTCAAATCTTAGATCAGTGCACACAGTTCACCTCATTCTGGAAGAGTAGTGTTTTAAGAGCATGTGCGGGATGTGGATTATTATGTACTAATACAAGATATTCATAGTTAAAACTCACACAACACCAGGTTATAGTCCAACAGGTTTAATTGGAAGCACTAGCTTTCGGAGCGACGCTCCTTCATCAGGTGGTTGTCCTGATGTCACAATCACCTGATGAAGGAGCGGCGCTCCGAAAGCTAGTGCTTCCAATTAAACCTGTTGGATATAACCTGGTGTTGTGAGTTTTAACTTTGTACACCCCAGTCCAACACCGGCATCTCCAAATCAAGATATTCATATGTGCTGTTAAATGTTCTGCTGTCCTGTAAAGTATCATATAATGTAAAGAATTGATGTACAACCCAGTGAATAGACAGAGCAAATGTCAATGACCAACATATTATTTTAAAACTCCACTTTTTACATCTAGACTCGATCCACATAGTCAGTTGCAGTATAATTTTCTAATGCATTCCAAATCCTCAGACCTCTATCATATGTAAATCAAACTTTTAATGGGTGTTGTTAATGCCTCCTTTACTTGTTAACAGATTCCAAAATAAACAATGGGAAGCAAGTTTAAACTACTTATCCATGGTTTGTTATCATCAACGACAAGACCAGCATGTATCTCTCCTCCCAGAGGGCTGTTCTATCAAACATATTGCTATGGGTCTGAAGTTGTATGTAGGTGAGATGGCAGATCTCCTGCCTTTAAGGACATTAGTGGTGTTCCCTCCCCCCCCCCTCCCATTATCAACAGTTACATGGTTGCAGTTAGGCTAGTTTTTTAAAAATTGAGATTTCACCATTTGTCGCAATGGGATTTGAACCCCACGTTGTCCATCCATAATTGCCTTCGTGGTGGTGAACTGCCTTCTTGAATAGCTGCAGTACGTGGTGTTTGGATAGTCGGCGCTATTAGGGAGGTGGTTCCAAGGCTTTGACCCAGCAATGTTGAAGGAATGTGATTATAGCTCCAAGCCAGGATGATGTGTGGCTTGGATGGGAACTTGCAACTGGTGAAACTCTTGTGCATCTGCTGCACCTGATCTTTTAGCCTTAGGGGTCATGTGTTAGGAAAGCACTTACCAAAAGAGCCTTTTGTGAGCTGCAACAGTACATCCTGTAGATCGTTGACACACAGTGATAGCAGTGTGAATATGGAGGAAGTGAGTGTTGTTTGTTCTGAATAATGTCAAGCTCTTTCTGTTGATGTTGCACTCTCCTTTTGACCTCCCTTGTGTTAATTCTCAGAATGTTACAGCTTGGCCATTCTTTCTTGCGCATTTAGTAATTTAATACAACTGGCTTCCTGGGCCAGTTCATAGGGAAGTCGAGAGTCGACCATATTGTCTTCAGACTGCAGGCATATGTCGACCAGACCAGGTAGCAGCCCATAATAAACTTGTTATTTCTCGATCGAAACAAAGTTGACTTCACATTCTCAAACTACCCTAACAGATTAGCGAACTCTCATTCTCCAGATTGCTAGTCCTGGTCTCTGGGTCTAGATTAGAGTGGTGCTGGAAAAGCACAGAAGTCAGGCAGCATCCAAGGAGCAGGAAAATCGACGTTTCGGGCAAAAGCCTTTGCTTTCCATTGTTTAGTCTGAGATGTGTCGTCTGTTAACAAATAAAGGAGGCATTAACAACACCCTGTCTCTGGGTTGCTAGCAGTTATACAACCATTGCTCCATCATATAACATAGAACACCACAGGCCCATCAGCCCTCGATGTTGTGCTATCCTTTTGTCCTACTCTGATTAGGTTACCATCCTTCATTGTACTAACTTCCATGTGCCTATCCAAGAGTTGCTTAATTGCCCCTCATGTATCTGACTCCACTACCACTGCTGTTAGTGCATTCCATGCACCCAACAGTCTCTCAGTAAAGACCCAAACTCTGACATCTCCCCTAAATCTTCCTCCAATTACCTTTTAAAATTATGCCCACTCATGATAGACATTTCCTTCCTGGGAAAATGTCTCTGGCTATCCACTGTATCTTTGTGGCACAGTGTCTCACTGGTGAGCACTGCTGCCTCACAGCAGCAGGGACCCAGGTTCGATTCCAGCTTCAGGCCTCGGTCTGTGTGGAGTTTGCACATTCTCCCTGTGTCTGTGTGGGTTTCCACTTATTGGAATATTTGACAGTAGTTTGTGGCAATGAAGATGAAAGTTTATTTTACAAAATAAGGTCTTTACATATGGCCAGCTCAGTCAGGCTGTATATATTGTTCAACCTTTTGCTACTAAGATAACCAGTGGGATAGATTCACATTGAGGTCAGACCATGTTGGGATAGTAAGCTTCCTTCCCTGGTTGACTGAGGAACTAGTTTTGAGATTTCACTAGATTTATCAGCATTAATTTGTAGCTTGCCATAGTAGTACTGGAATACCTGATTTCTGAATGACTGCCCCAGAAGGAGAACCACTCTGCTGTTAACTTGATTCTTAAGCATTTCCCCCGTAAGTCGGTGGTAACAGAATGTGGGTTTTCTGAGACAAGTTTGAATTGTATTCGATCCTCCTCAAAACTGAAAGTATTTGGATCAAAACTGTGAACTTCTATTGATGTAAACCAGTGCTAACCTTTTTTCAATTCTAATGGATATATTGTCCATTAATAGCCAATCTTTTCTGTGCTTTCCCCACCCTACCCCTTAAGATTTTGGGTGAAGAATGCTTTTATGTGTCTCACTTGTGTATAGATCTGAGACTTCACTCCCTCTACTTTGTCTATCGTAAGGTTGCTGACTTGTCATTAATGATGAATCTGCATGGTTTATGCAGTGAAGTTTGGCTCCCTTTTATTGTTCTTTAATTTCTTTTTCTTTTTCATCTCCTTCCCTTGTAACCACTGGTTTCATGCAAGTAATAGGAAACCTCTTGGTAAAGCCACAGTGGAGTCTTGCGGGTTACATACACTTCATAGTGATTGTTTCTGATGTGTTGGAGAATAGCTGCCTCTTGATTTTCACAGGGAAAAGTGCAAACTGAAATGAAAATGCCCCGTGGTGCTCTTGAAGCTGCAAATTGCTTGATTAGAAAATTTTAGCATTCAGTAAATTTTGCAAGCATGCCAAGTCTTTCCATGATAATCCTCCTTTTTAAAAAAAGGTGAATACTGTTTCGAATGTCATTGTTCTTTCGCCATCTGTCCCAGAGTATTCACTAAAATTCATGCAGCGACATGCAAGCCCATAGATGAATGTATGTTCCTTTAAATCCAGCTATCGCATCACTGCGAAAAGAGATTAGGCCTAGATCTCCTCAGCAGGAACACAATTCATCTGTATGAAAGGCCACTACAATCAGTGATATGGCCCGATTATTCACAATACTTCACTGTCCAGCTGATCTGATTACACAGGAAGTGGTTTAGAGCACTAGGTCTGGCCCAGTAGATAATTCTAATCCCTCATCATACTCTCTCACTTTAAAAATTTTTGAACATGTGAAAAAGGAAAAATAATCCTACATTTATTTTATGGGAAAGTGAGGGAGAACAGCGCTTGGCTATATTCTGTAAACTATCCCCACTCAACATTGTAATCTTTCAAAACAACAGAGAAAAGATTAAAGTTGCAATTAGTCATTGAGTAACACTTTTTTTTAGTTCATGTTTTAAGGACTTGAATCCAACTTGGTTCCCCATTACTTGAATATGATTGGTTTGCATCGGCCAACGTCACTTGATGAATCCAAAACATCTCGTAATCTGTGCCTGAGGAAAATATCTTCACTGGTGTTGGCTGTGCATCACACAAACTCAATCAACTAAGCTGTGTCGGTACTTATTTTCCATTGTTCACCCCCATGAGGAGATTATATCCTGCTTTGAAAGGGAGGTGTATGTATTGTGGCCCTCAAGGGCAGCCTGCCCCGTACAATTAGAATGCCAAATCTTTTTTAAAATATGTTCGTATGTGGGCAAAGCTGAGAGAAGTGTAAATTATCAGCAGAATAACTTTCATTCAAAGAGATGTGATGAACAGCTTTAAGGTGGATTGAGAAAATTAGTTCTGTTGAATGGAAAGCACTAACTAATGTGAAAAGTGAATGAAGAGAGAGGTTGGGAGAAATCTTTTAATGCAGCAAATGTAAAGTTTTGCTACGGAAGTAGTTGTGGATTCAGTCAAGGGAAAAGTCGTCGCCCTGCTATCCTCCTCAATATTGCATGAATGTAATCAGCCATCTATTGCATCTCTGGCAAGATTGTGTTTGTAAATGTACAATTGAACTTTATTATAAATTCTAATGAGGTACCCCAACCTATTCACCTGAATCTTCAGCACAGATCATTGACTGGTTTGGAACTATGGGGGTGATTAGAAACCTGATCTATGGAAAACTGGCAACTGAGAAAGATGGGAAAGATGCACAGGCCATGGGAAGAGGCATAAAGCAAATCAGCTTGCAAAGAAATGTTTCCTTTTGTCAGCACCAGTTATTAATGGCTTGGGCACCAGGATTGAGCAGCGGCACTGTTTCAGGTTCAATAAATTAATGTCCATGACAGTTCTGCTCAATATGAACAGAAACCCAGTGCTGATGAGTTACAAAAGGCTTTTTTAAAAACCGTTTCTCCACCATAAACCACCGGGACATAGAGCAGAGTAGATCAAACATGAAGTGAATATGGATTCATGTTGTGCCTTTTGTGGCAAAGTGCCTCAGGTATTCATGCATACTCACAATGGGCAGAAATTATGGTTGGCACTTAGTTTCAAATCAAAGCCTCCTCCTTTGATAAGAGACTTTAGCAAAAGCTTTGTTAAATTCTGTACTCTCTTTGCATTTTTTTCAGATGAATGAGAAATGGGTTAAATATAATTTCCTTGGGTCTGTGTAAGATTTATTGCTGAGATCAGCTGTTCACTTTTTTTTCCCCTTGAAGTGAGATCGGCCTCAGAATCATGCAACATTAGTGGTTTGTGCCTTAATTAGTGAGCAGAATATTTTCCAGGCATAATAAATGGGATGCACTGTCTGGGGTGTATTTAGTACTGCACTCTATTCCTATTCAAACACATTTGTTTAAGGAGAAAAGGCCATTCTTAGTCATGAAAACATTACTGGAAGCAAGTCAGTGAGGATTTGAAAGATATAGTCCTTGAGGAAACATAACCAGAAGATGGCTTTCATGGGTTGATTTCCTTGAACACTCCTCTTTTTGTTTCATTCAAAGCATTTTGGTGCATTTACATGCAACAAAGCTTAAGAATTGCTGTTTCTCGAATACCAAGTCAGTTCATCACTGTGAACGGAAAATTTGGAAGTAACCTCTGTATTCAGAAGGAAACTGAGGCCTTATAAAGAGGCTTCCTGAATAATGCTGGGACTCTGTTTTAATGGGCCTGGTGTGCTGGGATCTGTTATTAGAACAAGAGCCAGGGTGCATGCACAAACTTAAATTCAGTTCACACTCCTCCTGCTCCTGTAGAATGAACGGGAAAACTGAAAACTGGCTCATTTTAACACTTTTTTAAAAAAAAATTGTCACAACACCAGGACGCTTTAACAATGAAGCCAGGAATGCCCCGGCATAACCTCTAGCTTGTAGAGGAAGGAAAATTGTGATTTCAAAATTGATGTGGTGCAGAAAGTTGACTAGTCATTAACATTATTTCAGAGCGTGGCATGCCCTTCATTTTTAAGCAGGGAGTGTCAACATTTGTGTAGTGGGAGGTTCCTTGTCCTGGCCAGCTGGGGTTTTTGCCAATTATTTACAGTGGGTAACTCTGTTGAATGCTGAAGATTTACTTGACTGCTGAAATGGTTCAGGATCTCATAGGTTGAAGTGCATTAGTGTATGGCTAAACAGGTTCACATGGATTGAGTATTGGATGGATACTTAACTTGAACCGTTTTGCCCCTTCATGTCGTATATCACCACAATTGTACGCAAGTCAACTTGGATATCATTGCATTTAATCACAGTCCATATAGTATAAGTCCTTCAATTCTTTCAAATTTTCCTTTTAGATATTTTAAGTCCATAAACAATTGTAGCTCTGTGGTTATACTGACCTCTACTTAAACCCTTGTGTAATTGGATATTCCACCCCTTTCTTGCACCATTTCTCTTTCAGGGCATGGTTCAGTAAACTGAGCCCCAAGCTTTCATAGTTTCTTTCCCAGCAGGAGTCTTTAAACAATGATGCGGCTTGTCTCTTTTTGTTAATCGTAGGTGCTGATTTGAATTTGTGCCCTTGCTGAGCTCCATGCAGTCTGGTCTAATGAACTGGCCAAAGCTAAGGAACAGCTTAAAAGAAAACGTCCTTTTTAAGCAAAAGCTGACCGTTCATGACACAAGGAGGAGAGGTCACTAACCAAGCTTAGTTTTGAGCTGTGCATATAATCAACATCTCTTAATGTGTATTGTGGGGAGACAAGGTAACTGGAAGCAGCAAAATTGACTGTCGTTTTCCAGAGTAAGAATCAAGCACCAAATTATTTTTGTATTTAAAACTGGTTAATTTTGAATCTCCACAATTAAGGGGGGTAAGTGACTTCTGAATTTGGACAGACTAATTCAACCAGCTCATCACCCTTTCACTGAATTCTTTGTTTCACCTATGATTCATACTCACAACACTACTCAGTGCAAACTAGCACTCCCCAGCTCTGTTCAAGCTCATACTTCTCTGCTGTTTCAAGTCCTCATTCTCTCTTCCTCTATTGGCAAACACTCTCTTCCCACGTATTTCTTACTGTTCTCTTTTGTACAGATGCATTGGGATGTCTCTGTAAAACCTGATGGAAAGTTGCAATGCTTTGTTTTCTCTCAATTCACCCAGTGATGTGGACTGAAGGCTGTTGTTTAATGTCTGTTCACTCCTTGAAGTGAACTCCTGGAAAAGTGCACCCAGTACCGAAAAAGGAACAGTCCCTGGGAGTGAGATTGGAGAAATGATAGTATCTCTGAAATGAATGCAATGCTGACTTACAGGACCGGCTTTCACAGAGCAGAATACAAATGACAAGGTCATTTTTCTAAGCCAGGCAACTGGTATGAAAAGAATGTTAAATGGAGAGAGGTCGAATAGCAAGGTTGGATCTTCCCAGGAATGTTCTGATTTAAAATTAACGGTGAGCTCCTCGACACATCCTTTTAAATAGCACCTCTGAATAAGTTGCAGGGTTCTCTCCAAATAATCCTCAAAGAGAGCTTTTGTGTGAGGAGAATTTGGAGGGGATAGATTTCAAATATTTGGAAGCTTTTCTTTAAATTTCTCCGCCATAAATTGTTTATCTTCCCTCTATTCTGATATGGCTGTTCTTTATATTTAAAAAAAAATGTAAAATTGAAATACGTGTCACAATTCCGTATCCTGCTCCAGTGTAACAGCTTATTTGGCAGATCGTGAGTTATTTCAACTGGGGTCAGATAATGGCATCACTCTTTGCAGCAGTTTAACCCAATAGACGGACTGGAAGTGGTTAGATCAGACCTAATGGCATCTTCAATGTATTGAATCCATAATATGAATCTTGTGATATCATTAAGTAGACACAGGTATTGGAACTTTTTGCAATTTGTTGCTGCTGAACCCAAAGCCTTTTGAATTGCAATGTTGCATTAGCAAGGAGCGAGTACAGAAACACCAAGCCTCTGTGACCCTTTCAGACATGGGTAACATGTCCCAGTTTGTGGCTGAAGAAGTATATTGGGTTTGAATAGGGATCATGGGCGAGAATTTTGCCTTCGAGTCAACAACCTTTTTGCTCCCTTTTCTATTTTCTGAAATCCATTTCATCCAAATGTGAGTCTCAACAGCCCACTGGAAGATCTCATCACTGCAAATGGAGAGTTCTTAAAGGAGCATTCAAAATCTACCACCTGTCTGTGGGAAAAATGATCAGGTAGACGTCACCGTGCAAACAGCTTATCTGAAAAGTGACTGGCTGCAGACCTATGCTTCGACAATCTGTGAATAACTATTTTTCCTAAATGTAACTTACTTTTAAAATAACACCCTACAGAGTTTCACTACTTTTTCTGTGTGTTAGTTTCAAGAAGGATATGTCTTTTTTTGTTATTTATCTTTACACCTTTTACTTGAATGAGTTTTTTTTATCTTGTTTGCAAAAGTTTTTTTTTGATAGTTTAGGAACTTGACTGATGTGTTTCTTATACTGAGCTTATACAGGGTGATATTCCAACTTGTGACAAGTGGAGGAGTGGGACAAAAAAGGAATCCGATCATTCCTCCTAAATTTGTTATGAAGTTGTAATTTTTTTATCATGAGGCATGCATATCATATTCATCAAGTTCAACATTTGCCATCCTGGTTAGAAGCCTTCCATTTAATTGAAGCCCTCAACATGCACTCTAATGATGTGGAGTTCCATGCTTGGGAGTTTGGTTAGCTTAGTAGATGGAGAGCTGGGTTACAATGCAGGAATGACACCAACACACCAGCTGAGGTCATGATGAAAATCCCACCTTGCCCTCATCTGAGGTGTGATGACCCTCAGGTTAAACTCACCACCGGTTGTCTCTCTCTGAAAGAGAATAGTCCTATAGGACTATGGTGACTTTACCTTTTAATGATGCTTGATAAGGAGATACTTGGCTATGCTCAAGCAGAGTAACCCAGCTCTCTGTGTACAATTAGGTGTGAATGTTATTAAGCTGGTATTTCTTTTCCACTTGTCTCCTCCCCAATCAGTTGAACAACTTATTTACATATCTAAGTTGCAATTAAAAATGAGCTTGTATCTAAAATGTTTCCAGAGATATAGCTCAATTTTCACTTTTGCATCAGAGTGGAAGAGCCCAAATAAACTTGAGTAGTGGGTTTAAGTAGAAAACTCTCCACTGGTTGGAGTCACAAAGGAAGGTAGTTATCATTCTTTGAGGACAATTGTTTCACTCCATGACATCTCTGCTGGAGTACTTTAAGGAAGTGTACGAAGTTCAATTATTTTTCAGTTGGTTTATCACTGAGCATCCCTCTATTATGCAGCATGGAATGGGGATATTTGCGAATGTTTATATTGCCCAATACTATTCTCAACACCTCAGATACTGAAAACAGTCCATGTTCATATGCAACAATACCTGGACACCATTCAGACTTGGGTTGATAAGTGATGAGTGCCAATCGATAACTACCCCCAGCAAGACAGAATTTTACCGCTGTCCCTTGACGTTGACTACAGGTTGGACGACAGCACTCCCAAACCAATAACTTTTATCGCCTGGAAGGACAAGAAAGGAACAACACCACTCTCCAAATTCACCTTCAAGTTGCACACCTCCCTAAATTGGAACGGTGTAGTTGTTCCTGCAATATCATTGGGTCAAATTCCTGAAATATTCTAATTGGCACCACCGTGGAAGCATCCTCACCAGGCTGACTACAACAGTTCAAGAATGTGATTCACTTTGAAAAGGGTAATAATGTTGTTCTATTCAGCAAAGACTAATTTGATGAATGATTTTTCACCCTGTTCCACTTGTATTGTTCTGGAGGTCTTGTGGCACAATGGGAGATGTCTCTGACTCTGAGCCAGAAGCTCTGGATTTGAGTCATACCCCTTAAACTGTGACCCCTGGTTTTGGACACCCCGGTCATCAGGAATATCCTTCCTGTGTTTAACCTGTCTAGTCCTTTTTTATAGGTTTCTGAGATTGCAGTTTATAAGAATGAGGGGCGGTGAGTACAGCCGTTGCTGTGACAACAACCCCTACTCCTTAGGCTGGAGGGTTGCTGATTAGGGAAAATAAGTGTCGTCTCGGGCTGCATTCTGTGGTTGGGTCTCACAGGGAGTGCGCGGCAGAAACATCAGAAATCAAGGCAAGGTGTTGGCTTACAGTGACCACCCCTGCCCTGAGTTCCGTCACTTGGTCTTAAACAAACCAGTGAAGATAAAGGCCTTTCCCTACGTCCTAGATATTTGAGGCATTGTTGACATTGGGTTGGAGGCATTCTTGAAGGTTTAGCCACATGATAGCTAACCTTATCTCTGAACATCTGCAAAAGTTATTGTATGCCATCTTAAGACTGGGTACACAATTTCCCTTTTGCCGTTCCTCATAGTTGCATTTCCAGTCTTCACAACACCACTTGGCTTGCTTTTAGGGAAATGGTGTCATTGGACAATGAGTGTGTTTCAATTCACACACTGGACTCCCTGCTGTCTAATTTGAACAGCTTACCTGTCTTGAATTATGGATAAGGCTTTACTTGGTAATGGAGAGCCCAAGAAAGATGAGTGCAAGGGGAAACCAATTTTGAGCGTGGATTTTTTTCTTCGCATTTAGTTCCAATGTAAGGAACACTATTTTTGGCTAGATTCTGCATCAGACACCCTCAGCAAGAGCACTGCTTGAGATTCCTGCTGTTGGTAAATATTAAATGTATGTAGCTAACATCAGTCTGCTCAAAGCACAAATTCCTTCAGGACTATTACTGCGGTGTGAGTGTTAACTTCGTTGGCGGAATGAACACACAGCTCCTACTTTAAGTTTACAAAACAAAATTCTTTTCATATGCAGAACCTTAAACTTTAGTCACTATATTCGTTGACAGCACAATTTATTGCTGTCTGTTCTTCCTGGAGGCATGAGGCAAAGAATTTTGCCTTGATGTGGTCCTGAAAAATCATATTGACTTGCCAGTTATGTTGTTACACTTTGTAAATTTGAGTTAGTTCATTGTATAATTAAATGTGACAGGACCGTTTTGATGCACTGATGGGTTAACTGCAATCCTGAAAAGGGGATGTGTCAACAAAGCTCAAAGAAATCCAATAGGCTGAGGATATAAAAGTAGCAAAGTGACAGGACCAATCATCTATCACTGGCCTTTCGATAACCACAGAGTCTGATTTTAAAAAAAAAACAGAGTCTGATGGACTAAACCATCATTTTTTTTTCTACTTTTTGCGCTTGTTGGTACAATGTTTTATCAGCTGGTTTAACAATTTAGCCTTCGACTACATTTTTGCATAAATTAGCAATCGAGAGCTGTACCAAAGTGTTGGGCCAAGAAGCCAGTCATTAGTGAAGAAGGCTATGGGTTATTTTTCCAGTGTTTTTATTTGTAACAGTACCTATGTCTCCTCCTGTAGATCCTGACTTCCCATAGTGTGATGGATTTCTCTGCAGTTCACTACCACTAATGGACTTGATCAACAACTTTTTAAGTTATATCCTCTACCTCCATTTTAATGACCCCATTACTTTGCTAAATCAACCTTCATCTTGTTTGTCCTTTTTATTCTTTCATGTTGCATTCCAGTGGTTACGTAGCAGTACTGACTCATTTGGACGCAAACTTTGTTCCTTCACCAAATCCATTCTCACTTTTTTTTTGCATCAATGAAATCTTTTTGTTATTTAACAATGCTGCGGTGCAGGAAATGATGGAAATGGTCTTCTCTGCTTTGTCAGGGTAAATGGGACCATCTACTCACTGCAAGCTCATTAGGAGTATCACTCAGTGCAACTGTACCAGTGCAAAGAATGGCAGGAGCACATGCCAGCATCAGCATAGACGCAATACATGGTCTGAATGGGTGACAGCCATCTCCTGCTGTTCTACCAGTTCTCAGGCACTGCTTCTCCCTTACCAACTGACCTTCCCTTCCTTGTGTCAACTTCGCCCCGTGGGAGTACTGACACCAGATATCATACTGTTTACAGTACGGAAACAGACCATTCAGTCCAACTCGTCCGCACCAACCAGACATCCAAGTCTGACCTAGTCCCATTTACCAGCATTTGGCCCGTATCCCTCTAAACCCTTCCTATTCATATACCCATTCAGTTGCCTTTTTAAATGTTGTGACTTTACCAGCCTCCACTACTTCCTCCGTCAGCACATTCCATATACGTACCACCCTCTGCGTGAAAGCATTGCCCCTCAGGCCCCTTTTTTTTTTAAATCATTCCCTCTCACCTTAAACCTATGCCCTCTAATTTTGGACTCTTTCTCCCCCACCCCCCTCCTGTCCTAGAAAAAAAGACCTTGGCTATTGACCCTATTCATGCTCCTTATGATTTTATAAACCTCTATAAAGTCACCCCTCAGTCTCCGAGGCTCCAGGAATAAAAGGCCCAGCCTATTCAGCCTCTTCCTATAGCTCAAACCCTCCAGTCCCAGTAACATTCTTGTAGATTATTTCTGAACCCCGTCAAGTTTAACAACATCCTTCCTATGGGACGGTAACCAGAATTGTACAAACAGTGTCAAAGTACTTCACTGGAAGAACAAAGCAACATGTACCCACTGAAATCCAAGGGAAAGTTGACCTCAACAGCCCATTAATTTTATGTGAATATAAAGGTACCTCTTATTTCGTTAAGGTGAAGAGTTAACAAACTCCTCATACATATTCAAATCCAATCGTTACACTAGGTATTCTTGTGCACAGTGGTAGTGTCCCTACCTCTGAGCCAGCAGACATGGGTTCAAGTCCCACCTGTTCCAGAGTTGCATAACAACAACATCTCTGAACAGGAAATGTCTATATGCTCTAATCTATATTTAAGGATGAGGCTATGACCTAGTGGAATTATTGCTGGACCGTTAATCCAGAGACCTAATGTTCAGGGGACCTGGGTTTAAATCCTGCCTTAACAGATGGTGGAATTTGAATTCAATAAAAGTCTGGCATTGAGTTTAATGATGACCAAGAAACCATTGCCGATTGTTGGGGGAAAATCCCATCTGATTCACTGTTCTTTTAGGGAAGTAAACGGCCAACTTTACCTGGTCTGACCTCTTTGTGACTCCGGTCCCACAGCAATGTTGTTGACTCTTAACAATTAGGGATGGGCAATAAATGCTGGCCTAGCCAGTGACTCACTCATCCGGTGAGTGAATGAATGAATACAAAAAAAACTACCTCTTATTGAGTATTTAAATGAATATATTTCTCAAGTGGGCAGACTTGGTTCGGAATGGGCATTTAATTCTGTCGAGCTTTCACGTTCAAATGGGCTTCTCAACTCTCACAATTGGAAAGATGGATGGTTTTTCTTAAAAGATGGGGCAACTTATTTGAAAAGTTTATCCCACTGGCCGGATTCTGAATTTTTCTCCACTTTTCTTCGCATGTACCTATGGGACCAAAAGATTTTGTTTCATGTTTTATACAGACCTGTCATCCCATACGCACTTCTGACCTTCTGGCTGAAATCCAGCCTCCACTCTGTTTTAAGTGGTTCAGGCAATCTGGCAGCTTTTCTGTTTTAGCAGCACCACTGCGACGGGTGGCCAGTGCTGGGATTGCAGCCCTTCCAGTACCCGTGACGGTGAAACGAGTGCAGGGTGCAGGCAAGTGGAATGGGGGTGAGGGGAAGAGGTCAATCACAAGGGCAAAGGTATCTTCCCATGAGGCAGCTTGTGCTGGGATTTCCCCCCACCCCCACTCAAGTGTGGCCACATTTTGGTTGGTCTTTAATTAGCCATTCAAAGGTGCCGTTAATCTGAGGGCTTGTTGGGGCACACGCCGTGGCTGGGAAAATGGAGGTGGGCAGGTGATAGCCTTGGCAACTTTTACCATTTCCACCCAATGTTGCACACACCCACCATCCAGTCTACTCCCGAGTAGGGGAAGTCTCAATTGGACATTGCTCACTTTTTAAACATGGACAGCTGGTATAAACATTATGCAAAGACACAAAGGAAGGACTTGCATCTAAGTTGCACCCTACCCAATCTTGTAATGTAGCCAAAGCGTCTTACAGCAAGGGTAAGTGATTCTGAAATGTCATTACTGTTGTAATACAGGGATTACAATGAACAATTTACTCACAGCAAACTCCCTCAGAAATCTGAGATGGTGTCAGCATAATATCTTTCAGTAATGTCGGCTAAGAGATAAATACAGTACAACCTTGATTATCTGAATATCAGTTATCCAAATTTTGGATTATCCAAACAAGATCTCAAGGTTCCATTAAAAACAGCATTAGGCAACTCCGCATTCAGTTATCAATTAAATAGCATTATGGAGTGCATTGCCGGATAACTGAGAAATGTTCGGATGACTGGCACTCATAAGTTACTGCTTGTTTATAGCCAGATTGATTATCCGAACAATCAATTATCTGAACAAAATACTCCCCGCCTGTGTTGTTCGGTTAATTGAGGTTGTACTGTATTAGGGCAGGGAGAGCTTCTCTTCATATTATGCAGTGGCACATTTTTAATGGAGGACAGAAAGGGTTTTGGTTTAATGTCCCATCTCAAAGATGACACATTGGTGCTGCATTATCTCGGTACTGCACTAGTTTCTTAGTCTGGATCATGGGCTCAGATCTCTTGGAGTGTATTTTGAATCAGCAACCATCTGACTCAATAGTGCTATCAACTGAGCCAGGGCTAACCACATCACCTACTGGGTTAGTTAACTGTTTCCAGAGATTTTCTGTTCTATCATCTGAAGCTTTCTGAAATTGCTCCCTCAGCAATGTTTTCTCCCCCTCCTCCCCCACTCTTTTTCCATCTCTGTGGGCTCCCATTTCATTTAAGGTGCATTCATTAGATGCAATACTGTAATCAGAACCTCTGAGGTATATTGTAACCTAAAATTACAGGCCAGTGTCATGTTATAAATCCGCTGCAGTGTCAAGGCTAGGTCTTTTCACTCTGATTATGTTCCACATCTTTCATTTTAAAGAAAAAACATTTTTCTTTGATCAAATGGTTACATCACCCATCCCTTTTCTATAGAACATAACTAGATTAATAATCTCCAGTTCTTCACCGCTGTCAGCTCCTTAGCAATTGATTTAAATTGGCTGTGTTCTGATCTTGTTGCCTTTTTCCATTGTCACCGGCAGTCACCCAAGAGCTAAGTTGGGATGTTTAATGTCATTGTTGTGCTCTGAACTACAAACACAGACTCCCATATGCCCTGGATTTGATGCTGAAGCATTTTGCTTCTCTGTTTTAGGATCTTTTTTGCTCTCAACACAGATCCAACCTCTTCACTAGCTGGGCATTTATCAATATTTTGTCTGCTTCGTCCACCAAAGGTGTTCATCTCTGAAGGGTCTGACCTTACACCTTTCATTCTGCCAGCACCCTGCTCTCTGGCAGTACAGCCTAGTTTATCAGTTTCTGGAAATGTGTGTTAAGTGGAACTATGATACTGAAGATCGGTAGGATTGTTTTCAGTGCTCTTGTTTCTCTAGTGAACCTGTAGCAGTTTGGGTGGCTCCCAATTGTGGTTTCTGCATAGTGTCCAAATATAGTCAAGGTTCCTTGCTCCCCACATTGAACAGCTATACAACAGTCAAAGAGCTTTCCTCCATCCAAAACTAACAACCTGTCACATTCTGTTTGAGAGTAAATCTGCTGTAAGTTTTATAGTAGAAGATGCAGAATGAGAACTTGATTACATAGTCCTGGTTAATTGCTCAATCAAGGAGCACAATTCTTTGATTTGTACTCAAAAGTGTAGGGGCAGCTGTATTGAGTGGTGACTGATTTACTGTCACTGAGAGCTCGCCAAACAGTACTCCCATTAGTTTGCTAACAGCTGCCCGGCTGGCTTCCAATCACTGCCATTGACGCTGCAGCCCCACCTTCCAAGCCTTAAGGACCATTGTTTTATGGCCCATTTCAGGGGATCCAATAGCGAGACAATAAGCCTTTTCACTTATTGTGGGTGTTGCGAGGGGAAAGGGATACAGGGTGCCTTTCAGTAGTCACACCTTTCCCTATTGTAGCCCCCCCCCCCCCCCCAAAGGGGCGGCACGGTAGCTCAGTGGTTAGCACTGCTGCCTCACAGCGCCAGGGACCCAGGTTCGATTCCTGGCTTTGGCAACTGTCTGTGCGGAGTTTGCACATTCTCCCTGTGTCTGCGTGGGTTTCCTCCGGGTGCTCCGGTTTCCTCCCAGAGTCCAAAACTGTGCAGGTCAGGTGCATTGGCCATACTAAATTGTCCATAGTGTTAGGTGGATTAGTCATGGGTAAATGTTGGGGAATGGGTGGGTTTCTCTTCGGAGGGTCGGTGTGGACTTGTTGGGCCGCAGGGCCTGTTTCCACACTGTAGGGAATCTAATCTAAAAAATGGCATTCCCACTGGAGCAAATGGTGCCCTCCCCTCACCGTAACCTATCAGGGAGGTTACTGGGACTCTAGCCATTTTTCTTTCCTACAGGGGAGGCAGGTAATTGAATATGGGCACATGGGTCAATGAATCCTGGAAAATGTGACATCCTGGGAAACATGACATTCTGCAAAACGGTTGCAATGATATAAATAGGGATTAAGCTTTAGCCTCATTTCCATACAAGCACTCACATTAACATTCAGAAAATGTCAACAACAAATTTATGCTGCTGTGAGAAAGCTAAGAAAACATAGCATTTGGATATATTTCCCAAGTTATGAAGCTTTGTCTCATTTCAGGGAATTGGGTGATTGGTGATAATGGTATTGCTAGATGATTCGATAGCACTTCAGTTGATCTGGAATACTTGTCCAAGGTCAGCATCATTCCCAGCTTTTATGATTTTAGGGTTCTTCAAACAATTTAACCCAATCTGAAGTGGAGATACAGTTTGTAGTATCGTGTTACAGTTTTCAGGAAGGCGTTTTATGCAGTTCGTGAGGCTAAATGGGATCAAATGTATGGGGAGAAAGAAAGAACGGGGTTGATCAGCCGCTATCATATTGAATGATGGAACAGTCTGGAAGGGCTGAATGGCCCACTCCTGCTTCTAGTTTCAATTTTTTAAAATGTTTGAACCAAAACTTGCACTTGTGTACGATGTGACTGAGATGTAGTACCAATAATCATCTTCCAAATACACAAATGCACTCTCTTGTGGCCTGATGGTAATGTACCTACTTCCAAACTGGGAGATCCAGATTCAGGTTACACATGTTGTAGAGATATGTAACAACATGCCTAAACCAGTTGAATAGAAAATATCTTCCACCTCAGGACCAGATGGGATACCGCATTCCAAAGGACAATAAGCAATCAGGATATAACCGCAAAATATGTTTATAAGCAAAATTATAATGGAACAGATATATACGGCTGGGAACATAACTTACAGGATACATAAACTGTTTCAAAACTGTAAGAGTATGAGATTTTAATCCTTTGTTCAGTAATTTTTATTCTTTCCACTTGTAGAATTAGGGGGACAAGTCTTCGGTGTCTCTAATGTGCTGGACTGGGTTTCAACATTAAGCACTGGACAAACACATTTCATTTCACACTGAAGCCTTTGTTTTCAGTCTATACCGCAATGTTTATTCTCCAGCCACTGACCAGATTCCTCTCCCCGACAGTTGTCTGAGGCTAAATCAGATTGCTTACAATTCCCATGTCACGTTTTTGCCCAATGTGAGCGTTTGGGCATATTTTTTATGCCATCACCTCAGTCTCCAATTTTCTCCTCCATAACATCGTCCCACTCATCCCCCCTCCTTTCTCACCTCATCCACTGTGGAAACCCTCATCCGTACCTTTATCATCTCTCCACTTGACAACCCCAGTGCAATCCTGCTGTCTAACCTCAAAGTTGTGGTCATTCAAAAAACTGCATTGCCCATGGTCTAACCTTATCTCCTGGTTAAGCAATGTTTTGACTGTAAAATGTTCACCTTTGTTTACAGAACTCCCACCAGTAGCCTTGCCCTTGCCTATTACAAATCTCCAGTGTGACAAATCTCTTTGCTTTAATTCTGACCTTCTTGACCATCCCTCAATTTAATCACTGCATTATTGGTGACCATGCTTTCAAATGTCTGGACCCTACAGTGTGCAATCTCATCCTCAAATCTCTCTGCATCTCTCCCTCTCAATCCATCATTAAAACTTCAGCCAAATTTTTCGGCATCTGATCTAATATCTCCTTACGTGACTGGCATCAAATTGTGTTTCGTAGTTCCTATGAAGTGGTTTCATTATATTTCATGCGCTTACAAGTTGTTGTTGTGTTGTCCTTCCATTTATTTATTCATTATTTTGTAATTCTTGAATTGGATTTCTTTTGAAAGTGAAACAATGATCAGTTAATTGAAGTAGTAACCGCTTCTAGCATTAAACACGAACCGAGGATCAACTGATAATTTTTGCCTGTGATTAGAAGCCAGTCATATGTCTAATGTGCATTTGCAATGCTTTATTACCTCTTTAATGACCCTTCATTTTGCCCATAATGGGCTTTGTTTGTAAATACTTAATTGGGTTCATGGTTGTTTTCACTAGTGGTAGTTACTAGTTTAAAAAAGGTGAGAGGTCACAGTGTTTTTGATGGTGGGAATGTACTCTATTTTGTGTGTTAACACTCCTGGGTGGAAGGGCAAAATAAAACCCTAATTCAAACAGCTTTGTGCAGTAAAGCTCTTGTGTTCTGGCAGATTTGTATATGGAGCGGTCTACCCTGGTCTTCACTCACTATTAAGGACTACTAAGCTAAGACTCTGCCTCAATGACCTGATCTGAGCTCAAATCCCATTCTTGAGCTGCAAACTTAAATAATTAAACAAATAGATGCCCCTTTCACTACTGGCATGTTGTGAAAACGCAGCTGCCCCATAGTCCAGAAAATCTTCCTTTCTTGCCTGGCTTGGCCTGTATGTGACTTGTGACCAACAGGAATGCAGTTGACTCTAAACTAATCTGTCTTGGCTGTGAGTGGTATTCAATAAGGCTGCTCAGTACCATTCTGTTGAGGAGAAAAGTGATTAAATGCTGATCTTGAAAAAAAAAAATGAATTAAAACAAAATCACTGGCATGAATAAATCTTTATTTTACATGATGATTATTTAAAATGTTGATAATCGGTCAGGAGCCTGTTTTGTTGGTGTGAATTTCAGCTTGCTTAGAGTCCCATGTTGCAATGAAACTTGCACCTTTTACATGCAGGTTGTAGTCCGAAGCTATAGTTCATGATTGCAGAGGATGCAATGTTCTTTCTGTCACATTGCTGACCAGGAGTCTCTCCTGTTCTTACCTCCTGCCATTGACTTATTGGATGGGTTTGCAGGTTACTCTTCAACCAGTTAGGCAGTGGGACTCAAACCAAAGACTCTAGCCCAGAGGTTAAGGGCACTACCCACTCTGCCATAAAACCTCCTGGCCTGCTTAACATCTCCCTAATTTTTACTCCTATTGGCTGAAAGGTGGCAGACAATATGGAAACCATATAGTCAGGAATGACTTGTACGAAAAGTGGAAATCTGGAGCATTCGTCCTCCAACAGCAAGTACTGTTCAGGCTGAAGGTCAACAGCAAAAGGAAGGTGGACAGGTCATGAGGGCGGTGCTGAGTTGGAAGGTTGGAACTCTGATAAGGTGGGGGAGGGGAAATGAGGAAACTAGTAAAGTCTACATTGATGCCAATTCCACCCTTCCAACTCCGCACTGCCTTCATGACCTCCATCTTCCTTCCAACCTATCATCATTATCCCCACCTGCATCCACCTATGGCACTCTCAGCAACCTTCCGCACTCCTCCAACCCCTCCCATTTATCTCTCATCCCCCTCTGCTCACAAGCCTCATTCCTGATGAAGGGCTCTTGCCCGAAAAGTCGATTCTCCTGCTCCTTGGATGCTGCCTGACCTGCTGTGTTTTTCCACTCTATACACTATTGTTTGTTGAGGCTTGAAAATCCAACTTGCAGCCCAATCAGCTATTGAGTTATTTTCTAAACGCAACATTTGATCTGTGACTTACATCCTCGACTGTATTTTCATTCAATCTTTTTTTCTTCCACTAAGAGTAATGTTCAACTTGGAGTTAAAGGGGGTTATTTTGGCCATGGCTGCATGGTTAGTGGGACATGCTTGAAAAATTTGGATTTACAACATTTAATTATGGTGATAATGGACGATTATCTTAATTTGAACTTGCCTGGAGGTGCTAAACTAGAAATTTGCAGACTCAGCATCAGGTGCAAGTTTAGTGGAACTGTATTTCCGCAAAAGCGTATGCTGTGCACATGTTGCTGGGATAACTCCAGAGACTGAATGGAAAGGCTCACGTTACCAAAGAGCACCGGAAGTCCATCTTGAAGGAGGTCCGGAGGGGATCGCGTGTGCTGTACCACTGTGTATGCTACTATGTCTTACTCACCCTCTCCATCTGCTGCAGTTGGTTCTGCCCTCCCTGGTTGATGTTCTTATTGCATTCCTCGTTTTGATCAAAATGTCAGAGACTCATCAGTCTCTCCCAATGACTTTTTTGCAAGGTGTTCCATAAGGTGGCACATTATGGTGCTTATTCTTATGAAGTGAAGCCCTCAGGGAATTTTTGGAATAAAAGTTGTTCAAATGTCGGTGAGGTCTTGATTAAAGGCGTAGCCACTGGTGTAATATGGCATTGTCCTGGAATATCTCCCTGTGTGTCTCTGAAAATATCTCAGCGTATCTCAAATGTCATATCTCTGATAAGAAGTGAACAAGAAGTGGTGAATATCCTTTTAGGCTAGCAGTTGAAATTTACGTCCGTGTTGCATTTATTCCAAACAGTTTGGGCAGCTGAGAGAACCACATTAATGGAAGAACTAGCCACCGCATGAGAACAGACCTGCAGCCCATTAGAAACTTCTGCACAGCATCTTAGGCCATTCTTTACTGAGGGATGAATTTCCCGGCTTCTCAACCTCTTTGCCCACCTGAGATGTTGGTGACCCTCAGATTAAACTGCCACCAGTCATTTCTGTCCGAGAGAGCAGCTTGATAGTCTAGTAGGACTAAGGTGACTTTAAGATATATTATGTTCAAGGGTCCTATCAAGACAGTACAAGTCCAGCATTTAGTGAAAGGTTCAGCCATGATCCTATTGAATAGTAAAGCAGGCTCAAAGGGCCAAATGGCCTGCACCTCTTGCTATTGCCTATGTTTCTATTCTTTCCTTCCTGAAACCTCCAGGGAGTTCAACCTTTAAGACCTAGAACAGATATTTTGGGCTTCCCTAAGCAAGAAACATTTACTCACTTTTTAGCCAGCTCCATGCAGGTCTATCCTCACTGTTATATTGGGCATTAGTCTTCCTTCATTCTCCTCTCCCTGAAGTTTCTGTCAAGTTCACATTTTTCATTCTAGAACTCATTGTCCTTGGCATCTCAAAATCTTCAAAGGAGATTTGGGCTCCTGTTTAAGCTCTACACTCAATACAGGCATAATGTTCCCCATTGGTCAGCAATTCTTTATAAATTGCATTTTCAATATTCTGTCTATCCCATACTGCAATAATAGAATGGATCATACACCACCCTGTTTGGTGACTTTTACCTGTAGAAAATGGGATAGGCTTGGGTGATATAAATGTTTCCTCTGAGCTGTGTCGTGTAACTTTAGTGGAAGAAGGAAAATGCTGTTCTTACTTAATCCAGTGCACTGACCGCTTCTGGTGGTTTCTTTCTTTATAAAAAGTATTGAAATATTTATATATTTGCCATTGGATCAAAATCCTGGAACACTGTGCCTAACAAATTAGGAACTGCATGAAGGCTCAGGATTATTACCTCAAGGGCAGCTAGGCTTGCTCGACGAGGTGTTATGACCAAGGTTGGAGGGGTACATGGATTCTTTTTCCAGACTCCACTGATCATAACAAATTTTAAATTTAATGAAGGGGATCATATGGTCCATTTTGTAAGTTTTCAGGTTGCATCTTATTTAGTACCAAAAACAATGCAATCATGCTTGTTTAGTCAACAAATAATAATGAGTTTATTAATAAAACAACCAAGCATGCAAAAGCTATTGATTTTTAAAAAGAAGGTTGGACTGTGAAAGGATATTAGGGATTATATTCTAACATCCCAAACTTAACATGAGACAAATAAACTATGGTCAAAGAAGCCACACCATTCAGCAGACAGCAATTGTAGTCAAGATAGATCTCGTCGATTTCTCAGAAGTCTGACTCTGACATCAGTGGCACTGTTAGACACAACAATTTTTTTTAAAGAAATCTGCACTTTTGCACCTGAATAGTGGCTTATATATGAAATATACTGCTGTTGCTGTTCCAAGCCTTATTCTGGAAAAAGTTCAAATATTCAACTTTTAAGAAGTGATCACCGCTGAGGATGCGGTTACTTTATGTAAAGCATTTTGAAAAGGCTGGCTATAGCAGCCAGCTGACACTATAGCACCTGCAAACCAGCCTCAAGATGATCCCAAGTTTTTCTGTGGACTGACACACCAGTGCTGATCTGAAGGAGTACTGCACTGTTCGAGATGTTGGCTTTCAAATGAGCCCTCGAACTGAGGTGCCACCTGCCCTTGCAGGTCGGCATAAAGATTCTATGGTATTGTTAAAGGAGCAGAAAGTCATCCTGATGTCCTGGATAAAATTTATCCCTCTAACTACATCAGTAAAACACTTTGCTATTATCTTTATTTTTTCTATTTGAGCTTGTGTGCAAATGGCTGCCATATTACACCAGTGACTACGCTTTTAATTGTTAAGCTTTGTTTTTGTTTGCAAGAGGTTGTATTTTCTTTAAAATTTAATAAAATTGCTGTAGAACAAAGACTATATGATATGATGCATTTTAAGAATCTGCAGGGAGGATGATTAGTTTTATGCATGCTCCATACTTTTTAAAAAGTTATATATTCCATGTTAAGTACAAACTTGCTAATTTACTCACCTGCTTTCTAAATCTTGATACTTAATACCTCTTGCAGGTCAATGTAACCTCAATCAGCATTTCAAAGGTTAATGCCTCATTGATGTATGGAGAATGGGATCTATGTGTGGTAGATCCGAGAGTCTCACTAAAGTTTCTTTTATTTAATCTTTTGGTACTGTGCGTTACATTCCAGTCCAAAGTGTTAAGGGTCTCACTCGTAATGGACACTGAGCAGTATTTGTTAAATGATAACAGTTGACACGGGAGGCTATGGGGGTTGTGGACAGGTGGGTGGGTGTTGGTGGGAGTTAGGGGGAGGTGGTCTTCTGATTGCCACAGGCAGACTATTAGTGATGGATTCTGTCTTTGCTGCCCTGAAATTCTCATGATTCAGCATTTTGAAACCTGTGTTGCTTTGTTTCCCCTGGCTTTAACAAGCACTAAGTGCCACTTATGCCTGATATGTGCAATAAGAAATGGGAGAAAGTTCAGGGGTCACAGCTGTTGAGCATTTTGCCACAGGGCTTGTTGTAAGAAAGCAAACTCGTAGAATTTGACAAAGTGGCTTGGTGGGGGGAAGGGAACAAGGGCTGGAGGAGGTAAAACTGAAGAATTTACACAGTCTAGACCGGTGCAGAAGATTGTATTTTGTGCAGATAGAGTAGATAGTTTGGTAATTAGTTTGTCACTTCAAGACTGATGTGTGTCTGAGATATACTGTAGTCATGGATGTGTTTGTAGAAACCTCTCTCACGCCCAGCACTTGTGTGCACTGACGATAATGCTGTGATAAAACTTTACAATATTCTTACTGATGATTCATTATCATCCATTAAATAGAGTAAGGTAAAGAAATAGGAATTTTGGGCAAAAAAAAATCACATTTATTTAACACCTTTCATGTCTTAAGGGCACTCCAAAGCAGCCAATGAAATGTTTCTGAAACATAGTCATGGTTGTAATTCTGGCCACACAGCAGCCTGTTGTACATTGCACGATCTCCTGAACAGCTGTGTGATATTGATCAGATAATCTGATTTATGTGATACCAAATATTGACCAGGAAGAGGAAATAGGTTCTTTTGTCTCTTATGCTTACCAAAGCATTTAATACAAAGGAAGGATTTGGAATAGGTCCAGTTAAGAAAACGTTGTTTGTCTATCCCTGCCCAATGGAAAATGGCTTAGATTTTCGCTCTGTAGTCAAGAGGACAGAGCTGGTACAGTTCCTGGCAGTGCAAACTCAGCTGGGGGTGTGGGGGAGAAAGGGCCCTGGAAGTTCAGATTTGTGTTCTGGACGGGGCTGGATTTTGGGGCGACCACCTCAAGAAAGGTTTGGATCTGGAAATGGCCTAGGTGTAAGGCCGGCTGTCTTCCTCCGACACTTCAGTCCCAGATTTGTTTTTGCAAAAAGGAACAAAACAACAATTTTTTTTTCCAAACTTGACTCTCCCTCAACCCGCACATTCCTCATACCAACCCATGCCATCCCATACCAACCCACCCATTCTCCATATCAACCCACATATTTCCTATACCATCCCATGCTCCCTCCCATCTTGCCCTTTTATGCCATGTCCCCTCATATCCCCATAACCCTTTTCTTACCCCTCATGATCCTTAATGACAACTTGATACCAACCCATTCCAACTCCGGACCCCACAGCTTAGTACCTCCATGCCAACTCGCCCAGTATCCTCGGAACTTATTCTGAGATTGGATAATATTGGTCACTATTCAAAGACACACACTCATTGATAATAGCCTGTTCACCATATTTAACTTGCTTTAATCCATTTTCAGCATTTGTATTCACAATCCCATTTCAAAACTTTTTATGTGGTCTTGGAGCTGTCAATCAAACTGTGAATTATCAGACATTCCATTGTGATAATTATAGATTTTGAATCCGTCTGCAGCACTAATCTGAAAAAAAAGGTTTAGTGAAGTGAAATAGCAAGTATTTGTTTTGTTTACAGAATGGAAACAATTTGTTTTTTCAGAGATCTAAAGGCAATTTAAATACCTCCGATGGCTTGCTTTAGAGGTCCTGTAAATATGACAATTCTAATGAGATTATGCACATTTTACACCTAATTTATGTGTACTATAACAATTCCATAGGACCCTTCTCCTCTCCCAAACAGCCTCTGACCTTTCTCAAAGAGTCCCAGGACCATATTTACAAGACTATAAAATGTTCCAAAAGGGACACATACCTCTCCAAAGACCTTTCCAACAAAGTTAGATCTTCTCTTAGGAGAAAGTGAGGACTGCAGATGCTGGAGATCAGAGCTGAAAATGTGTTGCTGGAAAAGTGCAACAGGTCAGGCAGCATCCAAGGAGCAGGAGAATCGACGTTTCGGGCATGAGCCCTTCTTCAGGTCTAAAGTACATGGCTTTGCTTTGGACATCATACTAGCAAAATTGAAGTCAGACTAGAAGCTCTGTTATAATCTAGTAGGGTCTACATGGATGTCTAAAACCATATGTAACTAGGTTATGGACATACAAATTAAGGGATAGTTGGATGAGTGCCTGTCTGGGTGTATATAATAAGGAAGCAAATAAAACTCTTGGAGTTTTCAGTGAGAGTAGAAATAAAAATCTGACTAAGTGTTTGCTTGGATTCTGTCCACCAGCATTTGATGTCTAGTATTTAACAGGCCGTGTGTAGTGTGATCTGCCCACATGTAAAAATGGTGGGGTCTGGGTTCAGTGGTTGAACTTCTGAATTTGGGTCTTAGACACCATTTTTGATGAGATAGCGAGTCTCTACCAACTTCCTGCCTTCTTACCAAGCACCTCAATTCTTTAGACCATTATGTGCAGAAAGCTATATGCAGAAGCTGTAGAAATAGGAAGGAATCAAATTGTCCTCCTGAAAATTGCAAGCGCCTGACAGGTGATTTCTCCGACAAAGTACCACAACTAGTGGAGATCGGAAAAACACAGATCCACCTGGTCTGGCAACATCAGTGGAGAGAGAAACCGAGTTAGTGGTTGACATCGATGATTTCCCCAGACTGGTGATCCCACTTGCTATTTAGCGTTGTGTGCAACCTTTTTTTTTGACAATCATTGTTGCCATAATCTTAATTTAAATGTGCATTGACTCCAACATGAGCACACCATGGTTCTAGTCGGTAGATTGGGACTGAGAAAACATAGCAAGTTAGACAGCATCCGAGGAAAAGGAAAGTCAATGTTTCAGGCCGAAACCCTTTGTCAGGCCCGAAAAATAAATAGAGCAGGGTGGGAGGTGGGGCTGGAGGAAGGGTGGATGCAGGTAGGGAATTATTGTGATTGGTCAGTGGGAACGATAGAGTGGATAGATGAGTAGGAAGATAGACACGACAGGGAGGAGGGGGAGGGCTGGCCATGGGATAAGGCTGGGGATGGAGGGATTTCGAAGCTGGTGAAGTCAATATTGAGGCCATTGGGCTGTAAGCTCCCCGGGTGGAACATCGTGTTATTCCTCCAGTTTACATTTGGCCTCACTCTGTCAGTGGAGGAGGCCGAGGTTGGACATGTTGCCGGGGGAGTGAGAAGGGAAATTAAAATGGTTGTGTGCAGATGCTCTATGACCTGGTCCCAGAGTCTGCGTTTCATCTCCCTGATACAACAGGAGACCAGATTGGGACAATGGATGCAATAGATGAGGTTTGCATACAATGCACCATGGTTTGAGTGTTCCTTACTGATGCAGTGTAGTCAATCACTAAGGCTCCCCCATGTATGTTTTGCCACAAGGCAGGTTCTGTTAGCAATCTTTGTCTCTTCTGGTTGTTTGGTGCTTGCAATGGTTCCCCCTTGCCTAAGAAAGCTGCTTCTGACTCTGCGATTCTACATAGAGTTATACAGCATAGATGTATGACTTTGGACCGAGTCCATGCTGAACATAATCCCAAACTAAACTAGTCCCACCTGCCTGCTACTGGCCCATATCTTTCCAAACTTTCCTTTTCATATACTTATGTAAGTGTCTTTTAAACTTTGTAACCACCCATATCCACCACTTCCTCGGAGTTAATTCCACATGCAAACTGCCCTCTTGTTTTAAAAATACTTGCCACATGTCTTACTTCCTACACTCCAGTGAAAACAATCCCAGCCTATCCAGCCTGTATTTGTAATTCAAATGTTACATACCTGGCAATATGCTGGTAACTCTCTTCTGAACCCTGTCTAGCTTAATAATATCCTTCCTATACTAGAGTGACCAGAACTGGATACAGTATTCCTGAAGAGACCTCACCAATGTCCTTTAGAAGCTCAAGATGACTTTCCAACTGCAAACACATTTATTTACACAGTTGTAGATCGTACAGTTCTCTCACTAGTACAGTATAGACTGTTCCATTCCTCCTTCACAGACTCTTGTACATGACTGTTCATTTCACTGTTCCATCATCTTGCCTTATCCATTCTCATTGCACAGCATCCCCTATTTCTGACCACAACCAGCTAGAGTATCAAGGACAGCAGATATACAAGAAGATCACCACCTCCAAATCAGGCATCATTCTAACTTAGATATTTATTGAATTTACTTCTTCATTTCCAGTGGACTGGGGTAGGGCGGGGTAACCTATTCCCCAACTCTCTGAAGGAGGGTTTATCTTGAATGGAATGGCTTTGTGGAAGACTGCCAGATAGCAGGGAGTGCTGGGAGTAGGATAACAGGCTCTGAATTAGACTGCCCCCCCACTTCAATGGGAGGAAATCCCACCTTCAAACTTCTAGTAGGCCTAGTCAGAAGCTCTCGCACTCTCGGTGGGGCCACAATGCCACATTGGATGCTGCTAGGACCATGAGAAGGTGCAGGAAGTTGAGCAGTAAAGACAACTCAGGTTGTGGGCAAGTGATAAGGAACAAAAGTGAGAGGGTGACACACAGCGCACCCCACAATTGATTTGCACCCCCCCCCCCCATCCCCCATTCCTTTCCCCTTTTTCTGAAGAGCAGTCCTTTCAAAGACCACCTTTGCTCTCTGACCTGCCATCATTTTATGTCAATGGAGGTCCTTAACTTCCAATTAATCTGGACTCTTTAAAGGGCCTCAACAGGCTGAAGGGTGGGGCAGCCTAATGGGTGACTTACCCTCCCACTATTATATTGAGCCATTGCGTGGATGGATCAGCATCTGATTTTTGTATTTTGTGCTCCTGCATTGAAAATACATGTAGCGGGGGCCTGTGAAATCTAACCCAGTATCAAAATTCTGAAACGCCTTCTTTGACCTGACCATCTAGTTCAAAGTTGAACTAATGGCAATAAGGGATGGACAATAACTACCAGCTTTGTCAATGATGCCCATATTTAGAACAAAGAACAAAGAAAATTTACTGCCCAGGAATAGGCCCTCTGGCCCTCCAAGCCTGAGCCGATCCAAATACACTGTCTAAACCTGTCGCCCAATTCCTAAGCATCTGTATCCCTCTGCTCCCCACCTACTCGTGCATCTGTCCAGACACATCTTAAATGAATCTATCGAGTCTGCCTGTACCACCTCTGCTGGCAATGCGTTCCAGACGCCCACCACCCTCTGTGTGAAGGACTTGCCGCGTGTATCCCCCTTAAACTTTTCACCTCTCACCTTAAAAGCATGACTTCTCGTTATTGAATCCTTCACCCTGGGGAAAAAGCTTGTCTCTCTCTCTCTCTCACGCTGTCTATACCGTTCATGACTTTGTAAACCTCAATCAGGTCCCCCCCTTAATCTCCTTTTTTCGAATGAAAACAAACCTAACCTACTCAACCTCTCTTCATAGCTAGCACCTTCCATACCTCCAATTCATTTGGAGAATGAATTGAAAAACTTTCTTACTATCCTTTCTGCACCACATATTGAAGCTCCCTTTATCCTGTGCCACAACTTGAGAGATTGCTGTTAGACTTGATTCTTGTTAGCTGCATCGAACTCCATTTTGTTATCTTCCGACAGCAAAAGTTTATTGGCATGAACTGCATTCATAATTTTCAAGCACATCAAAAGAACTAAGGTGCAATGAACAACTTGGTCTACAGCTCATTATTTTAACCTTATCTTCCCAATGGGAATAAGCGAGGCATGGAGCAAAAAGCAGAGGGATATAAAAGGTGGGCACCGGACCGATAGGTCCCTCATTCCCATCACGGCAGGTTAGGTTAGAACTGCAGCATTTAGCGTGAGTAAACTCTGGAGAGATGCCCTTCAGAGGGTCGGCATAGCCTCAATGGGCCGAACGGCCTCTTTCTGCACTTGGTGACTATGATACTTGAGGGTGGGCCTTTCAGCGAGAGTAATGCTGAGGTTTAGAGGCCTGTAGTTTGAAAACGGATGCCAACAAATCCAAACATGGACCTAACATCCAGTTGGAAAGTGGATCCTGATTTTGTGAAGGAGAGTTATTTGTACACCTCCCTGGCCCACTTTTCTCTTGCTTCTGTGAGTAACTTTATAATGTTCCCTTCTCCATTAGCATGAGTGAAGGGAGCATTGTTTGTTTTACCCAAAAAAAAATATACTGCCCTTGGGACTTCCAGCTGGCAAGCATTAATTCATTAAAACATCTCACCAGGAGAGAGGAGTGATGCAGGCTGTGGTTTATGTGCTAAATAGTCGTCCTTTTAAAGACCAGGATTCAGAGTTGGCTGATGCTAACTGGCCTTGGATCTGGAACCCTTGTGAACAACAGGGACTTGTTTAGCATTGACATGCTGAGCAGAGGCCTGGCAGTTCAGTCTCATACTTCATAAAGCCTATCGGCAGCTACTGCAGAATAAGTGCCTTCTTTTCTGCTAAAACCATTTATGTCAGCTTCACTAACAAAGATGCAGATGGGCTGATTTTCTTTTGAAAAGCTTCTTTTGCAATGTCTGACCTGTTGTTTACCCACTTCCAGGTGTTTCCGGACAATCAGCACAGTCATTGTATGAAGTGTTACAGAAAGTAATTGTTGTTCCTCTATTCAATACTCTGTGCCATTTATTGGCAACTATGCATTCGTGTTGTGTGGAGAGAGAGATGGAGATAGAGACCCCAAGCGTATGGAGGTAGTTGAATTTATCGCCTGCAGCTAGGCACAATGACCACATTGGATCAAGAGAATATTTTCCGCTGCACAAAGTCGCAAGACTCTCTGTTTAATTTGATCTTGGCTGACATAAGAATTCTTTTCAAGATGGAAGTTGGCAAGTTCTGTTGTGGATCCTCCTTTCTGGGTGGCATTATAATGACCAACAAATGAAAGTCCATTGTAAATTCTGACCACTGTGTTGCTCAGCATGAGCTGTTTCTGGAATCTAATAAGCTGTCTCAGTTTCTTACTGAATTCACTGACAATTCAAACTCAGGGGACAAGCTGGGTTTTTGTCTGTCAAACATTAAACAGAAGGGTAATTGGTCTTGCAAAAATTCCAAATGCAATGATTCTCAGCAAATCGCTAGTTTAAATATCAGCTTGTTTTCTTCTAATGAAACTCTTCTATTGAGGAAGTTTCTGAAGTATATCTGACTCCAGTAATGTATGGCGATGGTATGGGCGGTGAAAAGATAGAATGCAAGAGTTTGGAAAAGTTCACGCCAAATGCTTGTGGACTTCTCTCATTTAAATAGGGCTAACCAATTGATCACAGATACACTAATCATGTAACTTTAAATAAAAAACTTAACAAACAGGATTGGAACACTCATCCTGTATCTGAACTGATTTCCTAGGATACATGTGCCAGAATGGATCCTGGGGCTCATTGTGGTTCTGTCTGAGTGCAGTGATTGTGGGAAGGGCAGAGTTGACTCGTTGTCTGTATTTACTGTACTGTACCAATTGGATTCTGGGTAATCCAAGATGGAGGACTGGAAAAATTTCTAGCTGTAACAGCTGCTCGTTTGAGGTATTTTAGGTGTTGGAGGTGATTTCCTTGAATTCCAGGAGCAGCAATTACTGTTTTCTGTGCTGTTGTATTGTTTGGGAACTTTGGGGGGGAAAAAAAGTCAAAACAACAGCAGTTTTAAAAGGGAGAAGAAGATAAAGGAAGCACATGGTGAGGTCAGTGCAGGAGAGAGAGAGAAAGAAACTGACACAGCACTGAACCTGCACAGTTACTGCCTTTGCTGTTTGAATTCATGTATCGCTGGACATCGGAGCATGTCTGGGAAAATTAATAAACAGTGAAGTTCACAACTGATCTTGGAAGAACTGGTTTGGATGAAGTTCACAGCACAGAATTGTTTTTAAGTGTGACCTACAGAAAGTCTGCAGTGATGAGTAGAGTGGGTTCTTTCTTGATTATATATTTTTTTTGACATTTTGTCTCTTAATTAAACTTAAAATATAAGCCATTACTATTAATTTAACCTGGGGCAGTGTTTTGTAGAGGAATAAGATGGTGTTATTTTCTGGGTCTGTAGATTGAAGGAGCAAAATGGCCTTTAATAGAGTGGAATGTGCTTCTTGTCAGATGTGGAAGTTCAAAGAGATTTTAGGGGTTACTGCAGATTATATCTGCAATAAATGCTGTTGGTTGCAAATCTTATCAGATCGAATGGATCGGTTGGAGAGAGAGTTAGCAGCAATGAGGAATTTGCAACAGCAACAGTATGTGATGGATGGAAGTTATACGAAGGGAGGAAAGTCTCAGATACAGTCACGTAGCTGGGTTAACTCCAGGAAAGGAAAGTGAGGTAGGCAGCTAGTGCAGGAGCCTTCTGTGGCTATACCCATTTCAAACTGTTTTGGATAAAGTAGGGGGTGATGGATTCTCAGGGGAACGTAGCACAAACAGACAGGTTTCTGGTATTGAGACTGGCTGTAATGCAACGAGGGGTACGTTGGGTTCCAAGAGATCAATTGTGTTAGGAGACTCTCTAGTCTGAAGTACAGACAGACGTTCTGTGGCCAGCACCGAAAAATCAGAATGGTGTGTTGCTTCCCTGGTACCAGGATCAAGGATGTCTCGGAGAGGGTGCAGAATGTTCTCAAGGGGGAGAGGGCCAGCAAGAGGTCATTGTCCATATTGGAAACAACGATATAGGAAGGGAAAAGGTTGAGATTCTGAAGGGAGATTACAGAGAGTTAGGCAGGAATTTAAAAAGGAGGTCCTCGAGAGGTAATATCTGGATTACTCCCAGTGCTACGAGCTAGTGAGGGCAGGAATAGGAGAATAACGTGGTGCCACTCTTTAAACAGGGCATTAAGGGCAAGCCAGGGAGCTATAGACCGGTGAGCCTGGCGTCAATAGTGGGCAAATTGTTGGAAGAAATCCTGAAGGACAGGATGTACATGCATTTGGAAAGACAAGGACTGATTAGGGATAGTCAACATGGCTTTGTACGTGGGAAATCATGTCTTACAAACTTGGTTGAGTTTTTTGAATAAATTACAAAGAGGATTGATGAGGGTAGAGCGGTAGATGTAACCTATATGGACTTCAGTAAGGCATTCGACAAGGTTACCTGTGGGAGACTGGTTAGCAAGGTTAGATCTCACAGAATACAAGGGGAACTAGCCATGTGGATGCAGAACTGGCTCAAAGGTAGAAGACAGAGGGTGATGGTGGAGGGTTGTTTTTCAGACTGGAGGCCTGTGACCAGTGGAGTGCCACAAGGATCGGTGCTGAGTCCTCCACTTTTTGTCATTTACATAAATGATTTGGATGCGAGCATTAGAGGTAGAGTTAGTAAGTTTGCAGAGGGCACCAAAATTGGAGGTGTAGTGAACAGCGAAGAGGGTTACCTCAGATTACAACAGGATCTTGATCAGATGGGCCAATGGGCTGAGAAGTGGCAGATGGAGTTTAGTTTAGATAAATGCGAGGTGCTGCATTTTGGGAAAGCAAATCTTAGCTTATACACTTAATAGTAAGGTTCAAAGGAGTGTTGCTGAATAAAGAGACCTTGGAGTGCAGATTCATAGCTCCTTGAAAGTGGAGTCGCAGCTAGATAGGTTAGTGAAGAAGGCGTTTGGTATGCTTTCTTTTATTGGACAGCGTATTAAGTACACGAGTTGGGACCTTCATGTTACGGCTGTACAGGACATTGGTTAGCCCATTGTTGGAATATTGCATGCAGTTCTGGTCTCCTTTCTATCGGAAAGATGTTGTGAAACTTGAAAGGGTTCAGAAAAGATTTACAAGGATGTTGCCAGGGTTGGAGGATTTGAGCTACAGGGAGAGGCTGAACAGGCTGGGGCTGTTTTCTCTGGAGCTTCAGAGGCTGAGGGGTGACCTTATAGAGCTTTACAAAATTGAGGGGCATGGATAGTCCAGAACTAGAGGGCATAGTATTAGGGTGAGAGGGGAAAGATATAAAAGGGACCTAAGGGGCAACGTTTTCATGCAGAGAGTGGTACGTGTATGGAATGAGCTGCCAGAGGAAGTGGTGGAGGCTGGTACAATTGCAACATTTAAGAGACATTTGGATGGGTATATGAATGGGAAGGGTTTGGAGGGATATAGGCCGGGTGCCGGCAGGTGGGACTAGATTGGGTTGGGATATCTGGTCAGCATGGACGGGTTGGACCTAAGGGTCTGTTTCCATGCTGGAGATCTCTATCACTCTAAATGAGGCTAGTTTTATTTTGGCCCTTTTTTTTAATTGACTGAAGGTTTGTATCGAAATATCATGAGGACAGTGCTTAATCCAGGAGCATTGCTGAAAATGTATAAAATGGAAGGGCGAAGATTTAATCTACAAGTAAGCTGGTTATCTGTCATACCCTGTTAGATTGTCAGTCTTGACAGGCTCAATTCCGGCAGCCTTCTGCAAAATGTATGCTGTCCTTTTTTTTGCCCTACCCTTATGATGTGTGACTTAAATTTCTTTTCCTTTCAACCATGTTTTCCTCCTGTCTGCTCTTGTGAAGAATTACCTCCAAACTGCAGAGTAATTCAATGGTCATGGGGTGTTTTTTTACCTTGCTCCAAAACCCATTATAGGTACGCTTCACAAAGAGCCTCTGAGTTTGCAGTGTATGGGGTGAGGCAAACACCATCTCCCTTAGTTGCGTCCCTGGAACAGTGAAATGTCCCCAGTAACCACATCAGGTTTGCACGATGATCACCATGTGCTGGGATCAATGAATCAATAAAACGATGACAGCGTGTCATTTCCTTCCTTCCCAGAATGCAGCTGCGTGTCCTTTTCTCGCTGGTACTTGTGCTGTTAATCGTCCTGATGACAGGGTGTTCTGAAGCTGGCAGAAATAAAAAAGGTGAGTGCAGCTTAATCATGTGTGTGTGTGTGTGCGTGTGCGTGTGCGCGTGCGCTTTGGGGTCGGGGGAGGACACAGGACTTTTCATCAAATTTAAGGGTGCGGATCTCTGTTAAATCCTAAAGTGTTTCGTTCCTCACATCTGTGCTGTTGCCAAAAGTGCTAACTTACTATTTTAACTTTGTCTGACTCCATCCCAACAAATATTAAATTCCTAATCCATGCTTTTACTATGTCAAAGTGTACTATTATAACTCAATCGACTGAGCAGAAGTGAATTGGGTTTGGAATATAACCCAGTGATTCCATTTGGTGTCTACATGTGCTTTTCTTCCTTGTATTTCAGTTTTTTTTTAATTGACATGATCTGATGGCTAGTCTGGTGTGAAGAGGTTGAGTGGTCTTCTGATACAAGAGCTGATGTGGCTGTCTTCTCATAGTACTTTGCCCCATTATTTGGAACAGTAGCAGGTTACATTCCCTTGGCAGCCTGATGCCACTTGTTTGGTGCTCTGAGACAGGAATCATGTGCCTCAGACATGTTGTCCTGGGCAACTCACTTTTTAGAGGTTTCCTCTTGTTGTTGTCATTGTAATTGGCCCTAGATGTGCTGGGCTGGTTGGTGTCGTGGTGAGTAATAGATCCTGAGAGCTGTGAGTTCCTGAGACCGTCAGCCTGTCCCAGAGGATGGGTCAATTGATGCGAATGCCACTCTGGGATTCTATTTACCAACTGTCAAAAAGCTGGTAATTTGTCCTTCCATTTGAGGAAGAGTCAACAACTGATCTAAGTCTTCCTGCCTCATTTTTAACTGGCTTGTGTTGGGCCAATAAAGTTACTTCTTGCTCTGTTTGCCTGTAATGAAGAAACTATTTCTGTGGCATTAACCAATTGATAACTGTGGGTTCCCACTTGTTGATTGGCCCTACTCTTTAGAGACTGAACCCAGTCTACACACACAAGTGAACAACCACCAAACCAATAAATCTGTAAAACTTATTTGGTCATGGAAAAGTCCTCACTGACTTTGACAGAAATAAAAATGAGAAGTGATGACTCAATATTACCCATTTCAAATCCAGTCATCAAATCCAAATGCAGCCCAATTCATTTTTTTTTAATTAATTCATGGCATATCGGCATTAGAGTATTTATTGACCATCCCTAGTTGGCCTTGAGAAGGTAGTGGTGAGCTGCTTTCATGAACTGTGCTATGGGGAGACCCAGAATTCAGGGTTTTGACCCATCAACAATGAAGGAATGCTAATGTATTTCAAAGTCAGGATAGTGAGTGGCTTTCCTGCATGGAGACCAACTATGTCTCTGTTGTCTTCTCCAGTTATTTGTGATCAGGCATTGTTTTTGAATGACCTAATGAAAACAAGAGACTGCCCTTGTTCCTAGGCAGTATTGGATGTCACCTAATACCTTGAAACAGTTAAATATAGCAGCCAGCCCCATGGTACTGTCTATGCTCTGAATTCTGGCTCCAGTAGCACAAACACACATCAAGAAAAGGAATTCCTAACAGATGTGACAATGATAGTGAGTTTTTTTAAAAATTACCAACGGTGGCATTAAGAAGCATTAAGAATTACTTTATTTGAAACAAAACGTGCATCTTCCAGACTGAAATTCTGAAATCAAGCTTCTACAGGGAGGACGGTGGGGATTTCTAAAATGCTGCGATTGTTAAAGAACAAGCTGGAGTTTGCAAAATTAGATTTGTAGGTTTCTTCTGGATAGAAGACCAGATGTGTACTGGATGACCTCCCTCCCTATGATTAGATTGAACTAGGCTCAGTTATCTTGCTGAGTATCTGGTTAAATATTCCAAGTGGCTGAGGGGTTTCCCCTCACAATCTGGATGGGCGGTCCAAGCTGGTTTATTAACCTTCCTTGATATCTTGATTAATAGCCCAAGAAGCTGAATGGCCTTTCTCCATAATCAGGATGGCCCCAAATCCGCTGTATAATGTGGTGTACTTAAACTGTAGAAGTACGTCATAGAGTAACAGCTCCTTGAGGTAAACCTACAAAAACGGGCTTTGAACTCTCTTTTTTCCCTTCCAGCCAGCCTTCACCTCCTCTTTCCCTAATCAAACTCTAAACTCCGCACACGGTGTCACATTGTTTTACAGAGAAAGGGAAGAAGTCAGGCTCAGCCTGCAAAGAGTGGCAGTGGGGAGCATGTGAGCCAGCCTCTGGTGACTGTGGCGCTGGACTCCGTGAGGGAACCTGCAAGGAAAAGGAGGAGACCAAGACTGTGAAGTGCAAGGTGCCATGTAACTGGAAGAAGCAATTTGGAGGTGAGCGTTTGGGTTTTAGAGCTGCTTTTAACAGAGCATCATCTCCTTCTAACCCTGCAATTATTCATTTCCCTGCCCCCTGCATGCACGAAAAACATTATCAAGGATGCACAAAGCATCTACTGCCAGGAATAGCTAATGGCAATGCTTAACAGGCTGATCAAGAGCCCTGGGAACTGTGATAACCCGATGAAGAATGCTGAGGTGTATACATGCATCGGGAATGCTATGGTGTGCTTTATTATTGGAGCAATTGCCCCTGGCTGCTTTCATCAAAGTAATGTGTTTAATATACTAAAGCCATATGTTCATGGATGCATTTAACCATCTGGTTGATATTACAGAGTCATAGACCCTTATTGTACATTATTGCCGGTACAGAAACTTTTATTGCCTGTTTTAAATTGCTCACTGCTGGAACAAAAGAGCTTTGCGCACAGTGTTCATTGTGTGGCAGTTACTGTAATGGGGTAATTTTAGGCTGTCATTACATTTTTTTTCTCCTCATCTGGGCAAAATTGCTTTTATTATTTGTATGTCCTGCTCATGTATATGATTCATTTTAACTTGTATTTAGTGATTAGTAAATGATTGTGAAGTCATTTTCTTTGGCTCCTTCTCATTCTCCTCCTTTCTTTTCACAAGCTCTTTTTTTATTTCCTCTCTCAAGGCTGCTCAGGTTGCCAAAATTTCACTGCTGCTCTTTTTTTTTTAAATGTGAGCTGCCTTACCTCCTCCCTCTGCTGCAGCCATGCTCTGTTGGTTCCCTCTCCAGGACCTGCACCTAAACTCCAAGGCTAACACTCCCTTGTGCAGTTCTGAGGTTCCTGACACTGTTAGGGACGCTGTCATTTGGCCTGTTCTGGTGGATGTGAAAGACTCTGGCACTATTTCAAAAAGGAATAGGGAAGTTTTACCTGGTGTCCTGCTCAATATTTGTCCCTCAATCAGCATCACAAAAACAGATGGTTGCACTATTTCAGCAGTTGTGTGTGTGTCTGTGTGTGTCTCTGTGTGTGTGTGAAATTACTGCCTCACTACCTGCACTACAACAATGACCATGCTTCCAATGCAATTCATTTGCTGTAAACCGCTCTGATTCACCTCTGATACACATCCAACATTGCACAAATGTGCATTTTAATTCCTCTACATATGCATTCTCATTTTCTCTCTTACTGCTGGGACATGTCGAAGTGGTGTCTGTGGACAGGAGCCGTGAAAAGTAAAAACAGAATCAAGTCAGTTGTTGATGGCCCCATGTTTAGTTCAAGGAATTAGCATCAGGTGAATTTCTTGCACTAGCAGGGGAATATGGGTCCTCTCGTTCTACAGACGTAGAGCAGGAGACCCAGATTCAAGTCCAACCTGCTCCAAGGGTGTGTAAAAACATCTCTGAACAGATTTGACTAGAAAATATCTGTATAGAATCACTAGAGTGTGGAAGCAGTCCATTTGGCCCTTTGAGTATACACTGACCCTCTGAAGAGATCCACTCCCAGCCTATCCCTTTAACCCTGCTTTTCCCAGGGCTAACCCACCTAGCCTGCACATCCCTGAACACTATGGGCAATTGAGCATGGCCAATCCACCTAACCTGCAGACCTTCTGACAGTGTGAGGAAACTGGAGCACCCGGAGGAAACCCACACAGACACGGGGCGAATGTGCAAACTCCACACAGACCGTTACCCAAGAGTGGGATGGAGCCTGGGTCCCTGGCTCTGTGAGGCAGCAGTGCCTACCACTAAACCACCGTGTGGCCTAATATGTTGGATGTTCATATGGCACAGTGTAGTGTCCCTTCCTCTGGATCTGAAACCCCAGTTTCAAGTTCCCCCCCCCCCCCCCCTCCTCCAGATGTGTACATGTACAATTTAAACTATTTTTTAAAAAAAAAGCTTGTGGGGACTCGTGTGGTGTAGTGGTAGTTATCTTGTCTCTAAGCAAGGAGGCCTGGCTGAAAGCCCCACTTGTGTAATAACATCTCTGAGCAGGTTGGTTCGAAAATATGTAGCCAGGAATGCTTTCCTGATTTCAACGTTATCTTCACAGGTGACTGCAAGTACAAGTTTGGAAACTGGGGCGAATGCGACACCGAGACTGGTCTAAAAACCCGCAATGGAACCCTAAAGAAGGCACTGTTCAATGCGGAGTGTGAGCAGTCAGTGAAGGTCACAAAGTCCTGTGATAAATCCAAGTCAAAATCAAAAGGTGAGTACCATACCACTGCCTTCTGAGGCAGGAATTGAAGATGTGATATATGCTACCTTGTGTGAGTGTTTGCAAGCTTGTGGAGAACTGTAACTTAGAATGGGACACTTCAGAATGCCTGACAGCTAAATGATCACCAGGGCCTGTTCCTTTAAAATAGCTTGTGAGCACATTCTTAAAGAACCAAAGTTTCAAAGACTAGCAGCTGGAATTGTCTGACTAATTTTGAATGGTTGGTCTACCTGGAGTGGTGTATAAATGATATTCACTCTAGACCATTACTTTCTCTATTCTCTTGTGGGACACAAATGTTGCTGGCTGACCAACATTTATTGCCCATCTGAATTTACTCTTGAGAAGATGGTGTGAGCTGCCTTCTTGAACTGCTGGTCTTGTAGATGGTACACACTAATGCTACAGAGCATCGGTGTGGGAGGGAGTGAATGTTTGTGGACTTCGTGCCAAAAAAACAGGCTGCTTTGGCCCAAATGGTGTCAAGTTTCTTGAGTGTTGTTGGAGTTGCACTCATCCAGGGAATGGGGAATATTCCATCACGCTCCTGACTTGTCCCTTGTAGATGGTGGACAGGCTTTGAAGTCAAGAGGTGAATTACTTAACTGCAGTATTCCTAGCCTCTGACCTGCTCTTATAGCCACTGTGTTTATATGGTGAGACTAGTTGAGTTTCTAGTTGATGATAACTTCAAGGATGTTGATAATGGGGGATTCAGTGATGGTAATACCATTGAATGTCAAGGGGTGGTGGATATATTGTTTCTTGTTGACAATTGGCATTCCCTGACACTTGTGTGGCACAAGTATTACCTGTCACTTGTCGTTCCAAGCCTAGATACTATTCAGATCTCGTTGCATTTGGACATGCACTGCTTCAATATCTGAGGATGCTGAACATTGTGCCCTCATTGGTGAACATCCTCTTTCCCCCCCCCCCTTGACATTTTGATGGGAGGAGGGTCATCGATGAAGCATCTGAAGATGGTTGGGCCGGGGAACTACCCAGCAGAGATGTCCCAGAACTATGATGGTAGACCTCCAATAACCACAACTTTTTTACTCTGCCAGTAGTTTCGGAAATGTAGTGGAGGGAGGTTCAACTGAGCATTTAAGAGGACGTTGGATGATTACCTGGACAGAAATATTGCCCAATGGTATGTGGGGAGAAAGCAGGAGTTTGGCACTAGGAAATGATGCTTGTTTAAAGAGCTGGTGAAGGCATGATGGGCCAATGGCCTCTTTCTGCGTTGTAGCACTTCTGTGATTCTGCGAAGTGGCCTTGGTGATTAAAAGCTGGAGGAGGCTGCAACGGTTGTATGGGTGAGACCATGATAGGATATGATAATGGGCAGTGACCAAAAACTGATGCAGGGGAAGTGCTTCATACCTACCCATTAGTTTGAGTGTGACTGCACACACACTTGAGTGACGGTATGCCAGATCAGGGGGTGACAGTTGAGGCTCAGCATGGCTTTAAGTGAAAGAGAGGGTATGTTAAGCCGAGTGTTGGAAGTGAAATCACCTCCAGAAATGAACTATCCACATAACTGAGGCTTGTAGATACATCTCAGTGATGCTGGCCACTGTTCAAACTCTGAAACATGGAGCTTGAGCTTGTCTAGCTGATGACATTTCATGTGTTCTGAACAATTGCACATACAAGGAATGTCTTATAGAGTTGGCATATTGGTGGAGGAAGTACATTCAATGGGACTGAGGTACCCTGTTATGCTCTTGTCTGTTGGATTAACTAAAAATAACAGCGAGAAATTTAAATGCTTTTGCCTGATCTGGACAAAAAGAACTTGCCAGCTAGTTGCCAATCATAAATGCTATGGATCAGACCAAGCCCTCAAAATATATTAAGAAGGTAGCCTCAATCCTAATATTTTCTTATTTTAAAGGCATGCGCCAGGCATTGTGTTCTGGATGTAATTTGATTGGTCAAACTACTGGCTTCAAAACAAAACACACTTTATTCATCCACTATAGTTAAACTACAACAAAAGAAAGAAGAAACTGGAATAACTTACCCCAATTAGAAAACTTAACAGCATAATATATTATTTAACTACCAAACAGTAGCTGTTCTAATATAGTAACATCCCATAAACACACCCTTGCAAAGGCAAATTCAGTAAAATAGATTGTCTCACATGCAATTCTAGCAGTAGGAAGAGAACCCCAGCTTTTAGCTGCAACAGAGAGAGGAATAAAGGATTTCGCATCCAGCTTCAAGATCACATGAGCCACTGAAAGCTAAAACTTTAAAAAAAAAACCTGTTTCTGAGGGAGCACACTCCCACCCATTCAGGCTGCTTCTATTGTTTCCCACCTCAAAACAAACTCCCCAAGGTCTTACAAGCTGTTTATTGGCTCTGAGAAGACCATTTGGTATCTCTATCTCAAACTTTCTTCATTTTAAAAAACAAACCAGGACAAAATAGAACTTTTAAAGCCAATGCATTGTCACAATCAGAGTATAACAAATGTGAGCAGGAGTAGAATATGCTCAAGCCTGCCTCGCCATTCTGTAAGATAATGGATGATTTACCTCCGGCCTCAATTTGTGCCAGTTCCTCAATAGGCCTCAATTCTGCTGCAGTACAAATGTCTCTCTAACTCCTCTTTAATACTTCTAGTGATCTAGCCTCCATGACTAAGACAGATAATTCCAGAAACTAACAACCCTCTGAGAGAAGAAATTTCTTTGCATCTCAGTTTTAAATGAATGTCCCCTCATTGTGTTCAAAGTTCCTAGTGAAAGCACTGTCACAACATCGACCTCGTCAAGCCCTCTCAGGATCTTCTATAAGTTTCAATAAGATCATGCTTCATTCTTCTAAACCCTCAAGAATAGAGGCCTAACCTGTTTAGTCATTTCCTGATAAGTCAACCCTTCATCGCAGGAGTCAGCTTAGTGAATCTGTTTTGAACTGTCTCCAATGACAGTATGTCCTTTCTTAAATATGGGGGGAGGAAGCTGTACATAGTACTTCAGGTGTGCCCTCCCCAACACCCTGTACTGTTGTAACAAGATGTTCCTATTTTTAAACTCCAAAACCCTAGCATTAAAAAGAACAAAATTCCACTGGCCACCTTTTTAATTACTTACTGCACCTGCATGGTAACTTTGTATGTTTCATGTACAAGAACATCTAGACCCCGCTGAGCTGCACTTTGTTGGAATCTCTCTCTATTTTAGGAATAATCAAAGGACAGTCTGTTATTTAAATAAAGTACATGTCTTCACACTTCACTATGTGAAACTAAATCGGCCAGATTTTTGCCCACTCAACTTATATGTATATCACTGCAGGTTTTCTTATGTCCTCATCCTAATAAGCTCTTCCACCTATTTTTGTATCATCAGCAAATGTGGTTACATTACACTATGTTCCCCCCTCGAAGTCATCAATATAGAATGTAAATGATTGCC
Source organism: Chiloscyllium plagiosum (assembly GCF_004010195.1). Classification (NCBI taxonomy): domain Eukaryota; kingdom Metazoa; phylum Chordata; class Chondrichthyes; order Orectolobiformes; family Hemiscylliidae; genus Chiloscyllium; species Chiloscyllium plagiosum. Next base: position 59,542,262 of record NC_057725.1, read on the forward strand.
CAACGACTGATCCTTGTGGCACTCCACTCGTTAACCTTTCCGAGCTGGAAAAAAGACCCATTAATCCTGAATCTATCTTTGGAGTTAACCGACCCTCAATTTATGCTAATACATTATTTCATGCCATGAGCTCTAAATGTGCAAAAACCTTTTATGTGGCATTTTATTGAATGCCATCTGGAAATCCAATCCAAATACACTACCTCTGCCAGTTCCCCTTTAATAATTCTGTTATTTACATCCTCGAAGAACTCTAGCAAATTTGTCCAAGATGTTTTCCTTTTCACAAAGGATCCTGTGTTTAATTGCATTAAGTTTCATAAATGTCCTGCAATTTCCTCCTTATTAATGGACTTGCATTTTCTGTCCATCTGAAGGAATGTTAATGCAGGTTTTTCTTTCACACATGTTGCCAGACCTGCTGACGTTCCCCAGCAATTTCTGTTTTTGTTGTTTCGGGTCTTCAGCATCCACAGTTCTGCTTCTTCCCTTAGGCTGATGTCACTTTAGAGAATTTCTTTGAATCTTCCATGCTATTGTTACATATTTTAAGTTCCTTCAATTCAACTTGTTTTAAAAACTGATGGAAATAAACCAATTTCTAGATCTAGATTGAGTTAGATGATCCATCTTGAGTTTTCTACTATCCTCATTTCCATAAAGCATTTCCACACTTCCGTGTTGCCTGTCTGCTTCCAGTTGAATTGATCCCTGATTATGGGGTAAGTTCTGCATTGGTTTGCAATTTCTCTTCTGCGATATGGCTGAACAGGGTGCCCTCGCCACCTACTACTTGATGTATTCGAAGGATCTACAGGCTGACAATTGACCTGTTTGGGCAGTCATCCAGTGTCAGCACGGGAGTCGAGCCCAATGCTTCTGCCACTAATTTAGAAATGTTACCCACAGTGTTACAAGATCTCCAATGTATAGGTGTTTAGTTTAAACGCTTATCCATGAACCTCCTATGTACAGAGGAACCTCGGTTATCCAAACAATATGGGCAGGGAATATTTTGTCGGATAATCAAATGCCGGAAAATACAGTTTAGCCAAGCATCGGGACTCTGCGAGCTTACTCAGATAGTCTGAAATTCGGATAATTGACATTTGGATTATCGAGGTTCCTCTGTATAAGTGGTTTAGCTTAAATGCTTACCCATAAACCTCCAATGTTTCGGTACTCTAACACTTACCCATAAACACCCTCTCTGGTCGTCCTCGTGTGGTGATATCACTTTGCCTGCTGTGTCGTTCACTCTTCTATTGTTTGATGCCCCGAGCCCACTCCTGTCATTCTCCTTGCTCTTCTAACTTGCAACAACTGAAGAGAAAAGTGAATTTACAAGAGATAGCATGAAGAGTGAAATTCATTACGAGTGCTTCTGATCAGATATAGAAACACTGAATCCCCAAGTGTGGAAAGAAGGCATTCAGCCAATCGAGTCTGCATCAACCCTCTGAACAGCTCTCTTCCACACCCACAAAAAAAAATCCTAAGATAGATATGCTTTCCCTTATCTCATTATTCATTCGGACTAAAGTTTGAGAATGGGAGCTAGTTTTGGTTAATTTCATATTTGCAGTGGAGTGGAGGAAAAGGACTGACTGTTTGGAAACCTCAGTGCCATCTCCCACAAAGAGGATCAGTCCCAACCTCAGCTTTTCCTGCACTTTTTGCTGATCACTTCCGGGAGGTAAAACTGAAGAACAAGAGATGGCGGGGGGGGTGAAATGGGCTCGATTGAGATTTTCATATGTCCTTGAAGAGCTTGGTGCTCGTGCTTGTCATGACCTCTTGACTGAGAGTGGCATTGCTTTCAGGGAAGGAGTAAGGTCACTCAGTTCACAGAATTATGTACATGCAAAGGGCCAATATTCGCTTAATTTTCCTTCAGGTCAAGTAGAGGTAGCAAGGGCAGCCTCATAGATGCATTCCATCTGGAGAGATGAAATCCTTGAAGCTCTTTACAATAGTCTGCAATCATGTTGCAGGAGAAGAGTTTGAATAGTCCATTCTTCATAGCAAAAGGCAGCCATGGGAGATCTTCCCCTAGGATCATCCTAGCATAGGAATTAATATTGATTGAGGATAACTGGATCAGTACTGATAGAGAAGGGGAAGCCTTTGTCTTGTTGAACTGATTAGTCTCCGGGATTGGTTTTCGAAGGAATGGAAGGAATCCTGATAACCTGGACTGGAAACCTATTAAGCAAATAGGAATAAATTACTGAATGTGAACTGTATTCAATGCACAAACCTCTTTGAGTCAGTGAAGAAAGGGATATTTTAGTAGAAGATTTAAAGTGGAGGCACGTACAGGCAAGAAAATAGATCAGGACTGAACACAATAGAATAATGAACGCTCATAATAGAGTACAGGAGAGAATGCAGAGTCAGGGGTCAAGTAGCAGAATTGATTACTGGCTGACTTCAAGACAGCATTATAATAGAGATAAAGAGTAGTTATTCAGAGTGACAGAGTAGAAAGTGATGTTCCAAAACGATCAGTGCTGAGGCCACTGCTGTTCACAATGTGCATGAATGATTAGGACTCTGGGATTAAGACAATTTCTGACTTGCAGTGGCACTGAAAATTTGTGGGGAGTGGAATAATGCTAAGGAGGATTGCAATGAATTATGAGAAGTTATCAACAAACTTGCAGAATGGGCATATAATTAGTAAAAGAGTTTCCATAGATACATGTGACATATTGTATTTCGGTAGGCAGCTTGGATAAGGAGCTTGCACCTGAATGAGCGGAGGTAAGTTCATGAAGGTATGCAAGGTGGCAGGTTGTGATTTCAGTCAGTGGTCAAATCTGACTTGACTGGTGTCATTTCGTCCTTCGTGCTACTCACACTTTCCCTTAAGCTCACATAACTGGACACGCATTCAGCATCAGGATAACCCCTCCCAAACATAAACCCTTCCCCAATTCCATCAGCACCATTGATAGGGATCACCACCTGCTTAGGGGTTAATTGCTGATCCATTTGCTCTGTCTGAATTTGTAAAATGCTGCGAGTTTTCCACTATTTCTCAAAGCTCCTGAAACCGACAGGGAGTTTGCACATTTTAGTTCTGACTAGCACCCAGCTCCAGCAGCACCTACCTTGGTCTGCACAAAGACTGGGAGAATGAGCAGAGGGAATAGAGATGGGGACAAGCTGTTTGCACAGCAACAAGGTTGAGAGGAGAAGCCCTCTCTCCAAAGGTTCTGTTCACACAGGATTGGCTGTTGGCAAGACTGGTAACACGTGGATCAGATCATCACAAAAATAACAGGTTTCCTCCTCATTCTGTCAGAAATAGACTTCACGCCAGTCTCCTCACACTAGCTGTGGTAAGCAAGCATTAGAGACAAAAAAAAACTGCAGCTGTTGGAATCCAAAGTGGACGAGCCGGAGGCTGGAAGAACACAGCAGACCAGGCAGCATCAGGAGGTGGAGAAGGCGACATTTCGGGTGCAGCACCCCCTACACCTACACCCATGTCTTGAAGCAGGGTTACATCTGAAACGTTGCCTTCTCCACCTCCTGATGCTGCCTGGCTTGTTGTCTTCTTTCAACCTCCTGCCTGTCTACTGTGGTAAACGACCGTGGTACTTTGCATGTCCATTGCCATGTTTCAATGAAAAATTGTAATGAACTCAAGAAGTAGTAGTTTTCAGGGACCATTTCTCTTAGCTTAGTCTCACTAGGGTACAGCCTGTGCAACACTCCCATTTCACTCATAAAGTTATCACTGACATCTGCTGTCTCTTGCAACAATCAATCTCAAAGCAAAGTTAATGCCATGATTTTGAGAATGATACTTGACGCAAACTATGTCTTCCGTTTGAGAACTCTGCAGCCTTCTGAGCTCCACATTTGAGTTCAACAATTTTAGGGCTGAGGAGCCTTCTCTCATGTCCTTACCCCAACCCCTACATACCAGGCCTTGTTATCACATGGTCTGCTATTACACACAACCCATTGTTGGCCACTAATTGTCCACTCGAGTTATACAGATGTACAGCACAGAAACGGACCCTTCGGTCCGACCAGATATCCCAACCCAATCTAGTCCCACCTGCCAGCACCCGGCCCATATCCCTCCAAACCTTCCTATTTATATACCCATCCAGCTGCCTTTTAAATGTTGCAACTGTACTAGCCCCCACCACTTCCTCTGGCAGCTCATTCCATACACGTACCAACCTCTGCATGCCCCGTAGGTCTTAAGTTTTCCCCCTCTTCTCCCTAAACCTATGCCTGCTGGTTCTGAACTCCCCCACCCCAGGGAAAAGACTTTGTCAATTTACCCTATCCATTCCCCTCATAATTTTGTAAATCTCCATAAGGTCAATCCTCAGCCTCCGATGCTCCAGGGAGCTTTGGGATGGGACTGGGATATCATAGCAATTATAGGAACATGGCTCAGGGATGGACAGGACTGGCAGCTGAATGTTCCAGGATACAAATGTTACAGGAAGGATAGAAAGGGAGGCAAGCGAGGAGGAGGTGTGGCATTTTTGATCAGGGTTAGTATTCTAGCTGTACTGAGGGAGGATATTCCTGGAAATACATTCAGGGAAGTTATTTGGGTGGAATTGAGAAATAAGAAAGGGATGATCACCTTATTGGGACTGTATTATAGATCCCCTAATAGTCAGAGGGAAATTGAGAAACAAACGTGAAAGGAGATCTCAGTTACCCGTAAGAATAATAGTGTAGTTATGGTCGGGGATTTTAACTTTCCAAACATAGACTGGGACTGCCATAGTATTAAGGGTTTAGATGGAAAGGAATTTGTTAAGTGTGTACAAGACAATTTTCTGATTCAGTACGTGGATGTACCTACTAGAGAAGGTGCAAAATGTGATCTAATCTTGGGAAATAAGGCAGGGCAGATGACTGAGGTGTCAGTGGGGGAGCAGTTTGGGGCCAGCGACTATACTCTATTAGATTTAAAATAATGATGGAAAAGGATAGACCAGATCTAAAAGTTGAAGTTCTAAATTGGAGAAAGGCCAATTATGACAGTATTAGGCAAGAACTTCCAAAAGCTGATTGGGGGCAGATGTTCGCAGGTAAAGGGACGGCTAGAAAATGGGAAGCCTTCAGAAATGAGATAACAAGAATCCAGAAAAAGTATATTCTTGTTAGGGTGAAAGGAAAGGTTGGTAGGTATAGGGAATGCTGGATGACTAAAGAAATTGAGGGTTTGGTTAAGAAAAATAAGGATGTATATGTCAGGTACAGACAGGATAGAACGACTGAATCCTTACAGTATAAAGGCAGTAGGAGTATACTTAAGAGGGCAAAAAGGGGACATTAGATAGCTTTGGGAAATAGAATTAAGGAGAATCCGAAGGGTTTTTGCAAATACATTAAGGACAAAAGGGTAACTAGGCAGAGAATAGGGCCCCTCAAGACGGCCTTTGTGTGGAGCCGCAGAAAATGGGGGAATGCTAAATGAGTATTTTGCATCAGTATTTACTGTGGAAAAGGATATGGAAGATATAGAATGTATGGAAATAGATGGTGACATCTTCCTCTGTAATATGGACATTTTTCAAGAAGTGCTGGATGTCTTGAAATGCATAAAAATAGATAAATCCCCAGGACCTGATCAGGTGGACCTGAGAACTCTGTGGGAAGCGAGGGAAGTGATTGTTGGGCCTCTCGCTGAAATATTTGGATCATCGATAGTCACAGGTGAGGTGCTGGAAGACTGAAGGTTGGCTAACATGGTGCCATTGTTTAAGAAGGGTGGTATTGACAAGCCAGGGAACTATAGACCAGTGAGCCTGACCTCGGTGGTGGACAAGTTGTTGGAGGGAATCCTGAGGGACAGAATGTGCATGTATTTGGAAAGGCAAGGACTGATTAGATTCTCTACAATGTGGAAATAGGCCCTTTTGGCCCAACAAGTTCACACCAACCCTCCAAAGAGCAACCCACCCATACCCATTCCCCTACATTTACCCCTGACTAATGCACCTAAAACTATGGGCAATTTAGCATGGTCAATTCACCTGACCTGCACATCTTTTGGACTGTGGGAGGAAACTGGAGCACCTGGAGGAAACCCATTCAGACACTGGGAGAATGTGCAAACTCCACACACAGTCGTCCAAGGCTGGAATCGAACCTGTGCCCCAGGCACTGTGAGGCAGCAGTGCTAACCACTGAGCCACTGTGCCGATAGGGACAGTCAACCTGGCTTTGTGCGTATGAAATCATGTCTCACAAACTTGATTGAGTTTTTTGAAGAAATAACAGAGTATTGATGAGGGCAGAGCGGTAGATATGATCTATATGGACTTCAGCAAAGTGTTCAACAACGTTCCCCGTGGGGGACTGGTTAGCAAGGTTAGATCTCAAGGAATACAGGGAGAATTAGCCATTTGGATATAGAACTAGCTCAAAGGTAGAAGACAGAGGGTGGTGGTGGAGGGTTGTTTTTCAGAGTGGATGCCTGTGACCAGTGGAGTGCCACAAGGATCAGTGCTGGGTCCTCCACTTTTTGTCATTTACATAAATGATTTGGATTCGAGCATAAGATGTATAGTTAGTAAGTTTGCAGATGACACCAAAATTGGAGGTGCAGTGGACAGCGAAGAAGAAAAGAGACCTTGGAGTGCAGGTTCATAGCTCCTTGAAAGTGGAGTTTCTGGTAGATAGGATAGTGAAGAAGGCGTTTGGTATACTTTCCTTTATCTGACAGAGTATTGAGTACAGGGGTTGGGAGGTCATGTTCATGTTGCAGCGGTACAGGACATTGGTTAGGCCACTGTTGGAATATTGCATGCAATTCTGGTCTCCTTCCTATCAGAAAGATGTTGTGAAACTTTCATAAATAGTTATTCATTCGCCCAGGCTGATTGTTATCCACTCCTTTGTCTGTCGAAGTGTTCTTCTTTCTCTTTGGGCTCTATCTCCAACTATTGTTTACTCCTTCTCTCTCCCCTCCCCCCCCCCCCCCCCCCCCCCCCCCCCCCCCCCATTCTGTCTTATGCAACCATCATTTCTGAGGAAGGGTCATTGATCCCATAACGTTAACTTTGATTTCTCTCCACAGATACTAGACCTGCTGAGCATTTCCAGCAATTTCTGTTTTTGTTGCAAACTCCTTCTGGGCCCTTGAAACCTACGCAATATCTCCAAGCATCTCCTATAATAAGGGAGATGACTAGTGTTCTTTCAGACAGGGCAGGGGAGCTCATTGTATTCTCTCTGGCCAGAAAGAAGGTGGTGAACCTTGCACAAGGCTACTCTCTGTTAAATGGTTTCAGGAGGTGCACTAATTGCACAAGATGGCTATGAGGGTACTAGATCTAAACAGACAAATGCAAAGTGTTCTACTCCATGAATATGGAGTTGTGAACAACCATTCTCCGCTTACCACACGAAACAGAGGGAACATTTAGCCTCTGAAACCAGTTTTCCACTATTCAGTGAGAACATGTCTGAAGTGTGACCAAATATATCATATACTGTCTTGCCCCTTTTACCTTTCAAACCATTTTGTTTTGGAAAACAAGTCAAACCCAATTTTAAAATTAATCTCTGACCTAACATTAATTGACGTTTTCAGATCAGAATTCCAAACTTCCAACCCTCCTACTGTGAGGAATGTTTCCTAAATTTTCAATTTCTGTTATGCCCCAGTTTCTAGACTCCCCAGCTAGTGAAAATTATAACTCTGTTGACGATATGGGATTTCCTTAGTATCTTAAAACCTTGATTAAATCACCTCTTGACTTTCTAAATGACAATGAATACAAGCATAGTTTGTAGTAACTCTCTTCCCAATTGACTATGATGATGCTGTGACTTTAAGAGGTTATTTTGTCATTTTTGTTGTTTAAAGCAGAGGTTCCAACCAGACTAGCAGAGCTATTGGGGTAAACAGCTTGGGGGGCCTTGGGTCTTTGTTTAACGGCCTCAGTGGGTGTGCCCAGCTCTCTCAGATCCAGATTTCTGGGTTTTGGTTTTTTAGAAGCTGTTGGCGTCTCAACAGAGTTGGAAGCTTCAGTAAATGTTTCCCGGTTGCTACACTGTCTGTCTGAATTTTCTCAATTTTTTTGTTTTCCCTCCTGGATTGGAGAACTGCACGTGAGCGTCTGTGCCTGAATTTGCCTTTTGGCCAAGGGGTATGTTTTTGGGATATCACTGTATTGGAACAGTTTATTAGTAATTGTGTACCTATTCAGTTAAGTTTTCCAAAGGAATTGTTATTATTTATTTTGTTTATATTTTAAATTCAATATTTCAATAAATTATGTTTTTGCTCCACATTAAGTCGTTTGACCAGCTACATTGCACCTGGGACACAACAGTTTACAATTACCTTTAAAATAAGAAAAAGTTAGGGTCTAAGTTACCTTTTGGAAATGTTTTGAAGGGGGTTTGGCCTGGGTCCATAACATGAGGCCTTCAAACCCAGATATGAATGTTTGTTCCTAGTTTAGCTACCCTTCCATCAACTTTGCACCACCAGGTTAGCACTGTGCAGGATCACTAAGACAGGCCAAAACCCATGAAACATTGTTGGAATATTTGATAGCATTGACATATATTGGTTGTTTTGTAATGGCCTTTTATTTTATATGCTGCCTGACCTGCTGCGCTTTTCCGGCAACACATTTTCAGCTCTGATCTCCAGCATCTGCAGTCCTCACTTTCTCCTCGAAGATTTTATTTTATTGGTCTGGCCGAGAGAATGCTGTGGTGGTGAGCACCAGAGGGAAGGTTGTCAAATGGGCAATTGAGATTGCATTAGCTGATATTACAGTCAGCTGAGTCAGTCACAGGCAGCCCAGTCAAAAAGGGGCCATGGCGTTGGTCGGTTAGCACAGCTGGTTAGAACGTGCTGCTAATAACGCCAAGGTCGTGGGTTCAATCCTCGCACTGACCATGTGACGCGCTTGTGTGGTTAGCAGGGCTGTGTCAGGGTTTGCCGTGGCTTTGGCCGCCATGCTGTGGTACGGGCTGGTCACTTTGGTCCCTCCTCCTGGCTTTGTCGCTGACATCCAGAGAACGTTGGTCGATTTCTTCTGGGACAAAAAGATGCAGAGGGTCGCTGTGCAGGTTCTGAGTCTCCCTATTGAGAAGGGCAGTCAGTCGCTGGTGTGTATCCGCACCCAGGTCGCAACGTTCCGCCTTCAGACCTTGCAGCAATACCTTTACGTCGAGCCTCCTCCTAGGTGGTGCACCCTGGCCACGTATTTTTTCCGCCAGGTGCGTAACCTCAACTACGACACGCAGCTCCTGTTTGTCGACCGTGACCGTTTGGAGGTCGCCCTCAACACGCTGCCTGTCTTTTACCAGGACCTGATCACTGTCTGGAACATGGTTGAATCGCGTCGCGCCTACCCTCCGGCTGGAGTAGCGGCTGTCGTCAGGGAGCCGTTGCTCAGGAATCCGCACCTCCGTATTCATGGGTTCGAGTGGCTGTCGGAGGGGAGGGCCGTGGCGGCGAGGGTGACCAGGGTCGGGGACTTGCTGGGTGCCGGGGGCCTGGGCTGGACGCTGCCGCAGGACACAGCAGGCAGGGCAGCGGTAGACGTCCGGTACGTGGCCACTACCATCCGATGCCATAAAACGGCGGTGCTCGGACCCGACATAGTGCACCAGTTGGAGGATGCTCAGGTGTGCGGTGGGATCCCATCCGCGCTCACCCCAGCCTGGACGGAATTTCACATTGGCCCCAAGATCCCGTACTTCCCGCGGGAGCCCGTACCCCACAACCTGAGCCACCTCCGGAATTTTAAGTTTGTTCCCTTCCGGGGGGTAAAAAGGAGGGCCCTGTATATACTGCTGCTGCACACCGTCCGCCTCTTCTCCCTCATCCACCGTCCGGGCACGCCTTGGCGTGCCCATTTGCCACCGGGCAGTGGGATCCCCAGTGGAGGCTCTCTATGCGGGAGTCCTCCCCCTTTCTCTCTGGGATCTGGGGTGGAGGGTGCTGCACGCAGCAGTGCCCTGCAACCGCAGGTTGCGGTGGTTCACGGACTCCCAGCCCAACTGCTTTTTCTGTGGCGCTGTGGAGTCCGTGGACCACGTGGGTGGGCGTTTGCACTCCCTTTTTGATTTTCT
>NC_057725.1:59552675-59556264 GCF_004010195.1 Chiloscyllium plagiosum
CACTTCAGTCCCATGCTCCTGATCTTCGGGCACCCGGTACGGTGGAGGGGGGGCAGGTCTGAAGACCTCCTCGTGGGTCTGCTCCTGGGCCTGGCCAAACTGGCCATCAACAGGTCCAGGCAGCGGGCTGTGGAGGGGGTCGTTAGGGCCGACTGCCTGCCCCTCTTCCGCGGTTACGTTAGGGCCTGGGTGTCCTTGGAGAAGGAGCACGCGATGTCCACCAACACCCTGGAGTTGTTCAGGGAGAGGTGGGCGCCACGGGGAGTGAAGTGCATTATTTCCCCCTCCAACTCTATTTTGATTTAGTCTCTACCCTCCCCTTCACTCTTTTGATCACACAGAATTCCCCTTTGATGTGAAGGGCAGTGTTTATCACTGGCCACCCGGGTGTTCTCCTATCTTCCTGCTGGTGGAAATTGAATAAAGATTTGTGCGCTTTCTGTCTTTCAGTGTGTCTCACACCTGCACACACACACCATGGGTGCTGAGGGAAAAAAAAATAAGCACTACCGCAGTTAGACGGGAGTGTGGGGGTTAAAAAGAAAAAATAAAATATTTTTTAAAAAAAGGAAAAATATAACCAGGAGATTCACACAGCAAAAAGAAAGAGAAAAAAAAATCTAACCAGGAGATGCACTGCCCTTTGATGTGAAGGGCACTGCTTGTCACTGACCACTCGGGTGTTCCCTTTCTTCCTAATGGTAGAAAATGAATAAAGATTTATACACCTGTTGTCTTTCACTGTAAAAGATAAACGGGATCTAATCCTTGGGTGCTGGGGAAAAATAAGCACTACCGCACTTAGGTGGTAGTGTGGGGGTTAATATATAATAAAAAAGGGGCCATGTTGGTTTGCCTTCACTTTCCTCTCAACTGCTTGATGTAAAGGTGTTGACTGTTCCTGCTAGAGATTAGATTATACAGCATGCAGCGGATATCCCACAAATCCTGACATCAGTCCTCTCGAGCAGTTCAAACAAGTGATCCCAGTGTTCTGATCAATGAGCAAAGTGGCTTTTGTTACGTACTGGTGGCCCACATGAGGCTGGGTTGGACACAAGTCCTGACCATGTGGTTGGCTGGGAGCACTTGTTGCCCAGAGGTTATTGGTTTGATGATGTGGCTCAAATGCTGTTGGCGCAGCAGACCGGGCACACAGTAAAGGTACGATGGATATATTGGGTGTGGGCGTTTGCACTCCCTTTTTGATTTTCTCGAAAGCCACCTCCTCTGCTTTTGGTTGCACTTCAGTCCCACGCTCCTGATCTTTGGGCACCAGGTACGGAGGAGTGAGGGCCGGTCTGAAGACCTCCTCGTGGGTCTGCTCCTGGGCCTGGCCAAACTGGCCATAAACAGGACCAGACAGTGGGCCGTGGAGGGGGTCGTTAGGGCCGACTGCCTGCCCCTCTTCCGCGGTTACGTTAGAGCCCGGGTGTCCTTGGAGAAGGAGCACGCGGTGTCCACCAACACCCTGGAGTTGTTCAGGGAGAGGTGGGCGCCGCAGGGAGTGGAATGCATTATTTCACCCTCCAACTCTATTTTAATTTAGTCCCTGCCCTCCCCTTCACTGTTTGATCACACAGCACTGCCCTTTGATGTGAAGGGCACTGCTTGTCACAGGACACTTGGGCGTTTCTTTGCTTCCGGGTGGTGGAAACTTGAATAAAGATTCATGCACCTTGTGTCTTTCACTGTGTCTCACACCTGGGAAAAAAAATAAAGGTATGATGGCTGCCAGGGTATCAGGAGTTCATCCACATGGAAGCAAAATGTCAGAAAGTGCATAGGTTTAAGTAAATGGGTAAAACTGTTGCAAATGGATTTCAATGTAGTGTACATAAAGCTGAGATTTTCTAGTTTCAGAAAGTGGGGTTAGGAGAACGTTAGCAATTGGCTTATTTGAGCAGGAGTGCTCCATTTAGGAGGGTGCATGAGAAGTAAAACAATGATGACTGGCTGTAAATCTATATGTACCAATGTTTTTCTTTTCTATCTTTTTGAACAGGTAAGAAGGGAAAGAAGGGCATGTGAGGAAGTTTCTAGAAACTGGACAGTATAACCCACTTTCTTGTTGATCTGAGCTGCAGCACAATCTATACAGCCACCCCTCACCAAAATACCTTTTACCAAGCTTTTGTTGTAATCTTCTAATCTGTAGAATTTAATGTAAAAGAACTGCCTTTTTAATCATTGCTTTCTTTTTAAAAAAAAACTCTCTTATTGCTTATAAATCTGAGACTTTGGCATGTGTACAGTACATTTCTGCAATGATAATAATTTCCATGTAGAATGCCTTACAAATCTCTAGGCTTGTAGTGGTGGTTCTTATTGTGGATCCAGTTGGCCCTTCTAACCCCATTCAAAATGCCAACATCACCACCTGTCTCTGCAGAATTCTTGATCATTAATTTTTCCCAGCCTCCTCGGCCATCACACCTGAAGGCTTTTTTGCAAGAATTGATCTGAGCTACACAAAGCATTTTTGAACAACTGACAACAAGATCAGAAGAGAAACAATCATTTTGCTTTACTGGCATTGTTTTGATGGAGGGATTGCATTGTAACTCTGAAATTATGTAACAAATGTAGTCCAATTAAAATCTGAATACTCTTTGTTTCAAAGCCATGGTATGGAGATTTGGAAGGCACAATGTAGTTCATGAATAATAATGCATTTCCTGTCCTAAATGTTTGCCATTCACTGGAGAGATCTTGGACTAGAGTTTTTTTTTTCAAATAAAATCTTTTTATAAACTTATGTGTGCTTTCTGTGGTGATTGAGACGTGCTTCAGAGATTGAATATTGATATGAGCTTAGAAGGATATAAGCCATTGCGGTAACCAAGAGAATTGGTTCAGAAACTAAAATCAGGTACAATGGGTTTAAACAAATGTGACATTAGTATCACAAACCATTTGGATGAGTAGACTACAGTATCTCTCAGGATTGGACATATCTGTAACTTCTGTAATTTTTAAAGTTTTTGTCATTAAGTGTAATCTGTACATAGTTAAAAATCACAGAACACCAGGTTATAGTCCAACAGGTTTAATTGGAAGCACTAGCCTCCGGAGCGCTGCTCCTTTATCAGGTGATTGTGCCAACACCGGCATCTCCAAATTATGACTGTACACAATTCGTAGCATTGCAGTAACCCTGTCCAAATCTGTAGGATATTGATTAAAACTCCACTCCAAGAACGTGAGTACAAATTCAAGGCTAATATTCTAGTGCAGTAGATAGGCAACATTGCCCTGTTAGAGATGCCTCGCTGAGGACTAACGATCAGTCCTCAGCAAAGGCCTCACCTTTATCCCCCTCCGCCCATGCATCAATGAATTTAATACACGCCGTGACGTCGAACACTACTTCCGCTGCCTCCGCCGCCGAGCTTACTTTTATGATCAGGACTCCCACCCACCTTCCCAGGACCCCTTCGCCCACCTCCAACACACTGCATCCATCTGGACACCCCCTGCTGTCCTATTACCCACTCTCGACCTCTTCATTTCCAACTGCTGCCCGGGACATTAACCGCCTCAACCTGTCTACCCCCCCTCCCCCACTCCAACCTCTCATCCTCACAAC
>NC_057725.1:59556688-59564026 GCF_004010195.1 Chiloscyllium plagiosum
CTCTTCCTCCGCTACATTGATGACTGCATTGGCACCACCTCGTGCTCCCGCGAGGAGGTTGAGCAATTCATCAACTTCACCAACACATTCCACCCTGACCTTAAATTTACCTGGACCATCTCTGACACCTCCCTCCCCTTCCTGGACCTCTTCATCTCCATCAGTGACGACCGACTTGACACTGACATTTTTTTACAAACCCACCGACTCCCACAACTAGCTGTATTACACCTCTTCCCAACCTACCTCCTGCAAAAATGCCATCCTGTATTACCAATTCCTCTGCCTCCGCCGTATCTGCTCCCCGGAGGACCAGTTCCACCACAGAACACAGCAGATGACCTCCTTCTTAAGAGACCGCAATTTCCCTTCCCACGTGGTTAAAGATGCCCTCCAACGCACCTCGTCCACATCCTGCACCTCCGCCCTCAGACCCTACCCCTCCAACCATAACAAGGACAGAATGCCCCTGGTGCTCACCTTCCACCCTACCAACTTTCGCATAAACAAAATCATCCGACGACATTTCTACCACCTCCAAACAGACCCCACCACCAGGGATATATTTCTCTTCCCACCCCTTTCCGCCTTCCGCAAAGACCATTCCCTCTGTGACTACCTGGTCAGGTCCACGCCCCCCAACAACCCACCCTCCCATCCTGGCACTTTCCCCTACCACCGCAGGAATTGCAAAACCTGCACCTAGACATCCTCACCTCCATCCAAGGCCCCAAAGGAGCCTTCCAAATCCATCAAAGTTTTACCTGCACATCGACCAATATCATTTATTGTATCCGTTGCTCCCGATGCAGTCTCCTCAACTCTGGGGAGACTGGACGCCTCCTCGCAGAGTGCTTTCGGGAACATCTCTGGGACACCTGCACCAATCAACCGCACCTGTAACCCAACATTTCAACTCCACCTCCCACTCAGCCATGGACATGGCGGCCCTGGGCCTCCTTCACCGCCGTTCCCTCACCACCTGACACCTGGCGGAAGAAAGCCTCATCTTCCACTTCGGAACACTTCAACCCCAGGGTATCAATGTGGACTTCTCCAGTTTCCTCACTTCCCCTTCCCCTACCTCACCCCAGCTCCAAACTTCCAACTCAGCACTGTCCCCATGACTTGTCCTACCTGCCTATCTTCCTTTCCACCTGTCACTCCACTCTCCTCTCTTACCTATCACCTTCATCCCCACCCCCGTTCACCCATTGTACTCTATGCTACTTTCTCCCCACCCTAACCCTCCCCTCATTTATCTCTCCACGCTGCAGGCACTCTCTCTATTCCTGATGAAGGGCTTTTGCCCGAAACGTCGATTTTCCTGCTCCTCAGATGCTGCCTGACCTGCTGTGCTTTTCCAGCACCACTCTAATCTAGAATCTGGTTTCCACCATCTGCAGTCCTTGTTTTTACCTGTTAGAGATACCACCTTTCAAGCTTGTCATTAAATCCAGATGCCCTCTATGCCTCCAGTGGGGAAAAAAGACTGCATGACACTACTTTGAAGAACAGCAGAGGAGTTAAAACTTGAGGAGCTAAAACTTGCTCTCTGTTACAGCTTCCCAGTTATTATCATGTTGCTGTTTGTGAGACCTAGCTGTGTACAAAATAGATCCCATATTTCCTAGAGTTCACCAATGACTAAACTACACAAGTGATTTGGCTTCGCTAAGGTTGCCTTGATGTGGAAGAGCCGGTGTAGGACCTGTGTGGACGAAGTTAAAAATCACACACCAGGTTATAGTCCAACAGGTTTATTTGGAAGCACCAGTTTTCGGAGCACTGCTCCTTCAGGTGGTTGTGGAGTATAAGACCATAAGACACAGAATTTATAGCAAAAGGATTAAAGTGCCTGAAATGATATGTTGAACAAATCAGGATTGCTGTTCAGTCTTTCATCTTTTAGAATGGGTTGCAGGTTTCAGTTCATTAATATGTAAGTCCCAGAACTTCTTTTAAGTCACCTTCTCGAGATAACTTAAGGTTTTATAACAAAAGGTGTCATCTCAGCTCAGACAATGCATTAAAGGTATAAGACACTAACCTCCCACCTTTAATGCATTGTTTGAGCTGACATGTCACCTTTTGTAATAAAGCCTTAAGTTACCTCGAGAAGGTGACTTAAAAGAAGTTCTGGGATTTACATATTAATTAAATGAAACCTGCAACCCATTCTAAATGATGAAAAGCTTAATAACAATTCATGTTTGTTCAAAGTTAAAAATCACACAACACCAGGCTATAGTCCAACAGGTTTAATTGGAAGCACTAGCTTTCGGAGCGACGCTCCTTCATCAGGTCTCAGTCCAAGTCCAACACCCCCAGTCCAACATCGGCATCTCCAAATCAAGTTTGTTCAATATATCATTTCAGTTGCATGACACTAATCTTTTTTTCTGTAAATTCTGTGTCTTATGATCTTCTGTTCCAGAATTATTTGATGAAGGAGCAGTGATCCAAAGGCTAGTGCTTCCAAATAAACCTGTTGGACTAACCTGGTGTGTGATTTTTAACTTTGCCCTCTGAGGTTGTGAAAGGCAGTGAATAAATTGTTATTTTAAGATGCCCCCTCCCAGTGCAACTTCACCATTAAAGGAAGTAAGTTCTCCATTTGCTCCTGTCTCAATGATGCTCTTGAGCTAATTCATGTCATTTAAAAACAGGAGAGAATCTCACCTTCAGGATACCTCTAGGTTAATCTTCTGCTTTCCATATTTCTTTGCCTCTGTGCTGAGAAAGCAGGGCAGAAGTTAAGGACATGCAACACAGAGATCGCAAGCACAAATTCTGAGTTTCGCATCAAGAACAGTGTCCTGGATACCCCTTACTCTCATACTCTTATTGGAGATTAACTAATACAACATTGAGAAAAGTGGAAATAGTTCACTTTAGCTGGACAAGATGGAATGATTTGACCAATTGTATGTTTTGTGCGTCTGTGGAAATACGCCCTCAGTTGTTGACTATGATAAGGTAATGAAGTTCTGCGATAATAAAGGTAATGAACTGCATTCTGTTTATCTTTGGTACAGCCTCTTCATAAATTGTTCTATTGTCTTTTCCATTGTACTATTCCTTCAGTTTCTCAAACTCTGTATAAATGTTTTATTTTCATTAGTCACATCAGATGTAACTATTCACAGATTTCGCTAGAGAATAAAACATCTCTCCACCCTGGAGGCTCTCTGCCTCTATTCGTGATGAAGGGCTTTTGCCTGAAACGTCGATTTTCCTGCTCCTCGGATGCTGGCTGACCTGCTGTGCTTTTCCAGCACCCCTCTGATCTAAACTCTGGTTTCCAGCATCTGCAGTCCTCACTTTTGCCTAATAAAACAGAAGTCAATCTAACTGTAACCTATGCCAGTTATGAGGCAAGTGCATTTGTAGAACGATCAGAAGAAGAGGGAGGGTGGGGAATGAATACATTGTTGATGCTTTTTTTCTGTGTGGGGAAATTTAAATTATCTTTCAGTAGCTGAGTTGCCTTTTCTTTGAGTGATTTTAATGAATTCAGTTTTACAGCTCAGAATCAATTGAGCGTCTCTCATTGAATACCTTGAATGTTAATGTTAATTAGTGACAGAGATTGCATACTATACTCCTGCCAGTCTTTGATGATAATTGTTCAAGTTTCCATTGTGAGCATGGAGGTTCCCCCATCTGCAGCACAGTTATGCAAAATTGTGCACTTCAAAGAATTGCATGTGTCGAATGTATCTCATTACGTTAAAGGCTGTGGCCATTATGAAGGTGAACAGCAAGAGCTCACCAAGCGACGGTGTTTGTTTAATTTCAGCTGCAATGATGGAGAAGCAATCCCAGACAAAGCATCCTCTTTTGCTTCAAATTGTACCATGGGGTTCTGGTTATCTGCTCACTTTGGTGGCTCAGGTGGACTTGAAACCTCTGACATTGCTACACTCCTTCAATATTGCACTGAACCATGCCACAAGGATACCAACTGGGTCAAGCTGGCTGTACCTAATCCTTTTCGTGTGTTTATAAATCATTTGAGTGTCTTAAGTAAATTCTTAAAGAGCAGTGAAAATGGATCTATCATCTTTTCAGTGGGATTGCTTCCCTGTTGGCATCCCTTCTTTTAAGGAGAAATATGTAATCATTTGGAACTTGTGTGGTCTCAGAATGGAATTCATCTCAACACACATCTTTTAATCAACCGTTCTAAAATGTGAAACACAATAATGAAAAGCAATGGAGATGATGTGGTAAGTGCATGGACAATCAATAGATAACATTACTCCATTTAACACATGAGTTACAAGGCCCTTTCCTTGTACATGTTCTTCTTGATGGGTGATGGGATCTGCTTGGAGGATGTCAACAGGCGGTGATGATATAGTGGTAAATACATCTAGAACCCCAGCAAAATGTTCTGGGGACAACCTCACCATTGCAAATGGTGAAATTTGATACAATTAAAAGCTGGGGAGTGGTAACCGTGTAACTACAAATTGTTGTACATAGAACACAGAACAATACAGCACAGAGCAGGCCGTTCGGCCCTCAATATTGTGCTGACCTGTGAACTAATCTAAACCTATTCCCCTACACTATCCCATCATCATCCATATGCTTATCCAAGGATTGTTTAAATGCCTCTAATGTGGCTGAGTTAACTGCATTGGTAGGCAGGGATTTCCACACCCTTACCACCCTTTGTGTAAAGAACCTGCCTCTGACATGTGTCTTAAATCTATCACCCCTCAATTTGCAGCTATGCCCCCTTGTACAAGCCACATCATTATCCTAGGAAAAAGATTCTCACTGACCACCCTATCTAATCCTCTTATCCTCTTGTATGTCTCTATTAAATCGTCTCTTAGCTGCTTTCTCTACAATGAGAACAGATCTATGTCCCTCAGCCTTTCCTCATAAGACCTTCCCTCCAGACCAGGCAACATCCTGGTAAATCTCTGCACCTTTTCCAATGCTTCCACATCCTTCCTGTAATAGGGCAACCAGAACTGTGCACAATATTCCAAGTGAGGCCGCACTAGCGTTTTGTACAGTTGCAACATGACATCAGGGCTCCAGAACTCAATCCCTTTACCAATAAAACTGACACACTGTATGCCTTCTTAACAGCTCTATCAACCTGGGCAGCAACTTTCAGGGATCTATGTGCATGGACACCAAGGTCCCTCTGCACATCCACACTACCAAGAATCTTTCCATTGACCCAGTATTCTGCCTTCCTGTTATTCTCCCCAAAGTGAATCCTCACATTTATCTGCTTTGAACTCCATTTGATACCTCTCAGCCCAATTCTGTAGTTTATCCAAGTCCCCCTGCAACCTGCAATATTCTTCCACACTGTCCACTACTCCACCGGCTTTAGTGTCATCTGCAAACCTACTAACCCATCCACCTATGCCTGCGTCCAAGACATTTATATAAAAAAACAAACAGCAGTCGCCCCA
Organism: Chiloscyllium plagiosum; assembly: GCF_004010195.1. Lineage (NCBI taxonomy): Eukaryota > Metazoa > Chordata > Chondrichthyes > Orectolobiformes > Hemiscylliidae > Chiloscyllium > Chiloscyllium plagiosum. Next base: position 59,562,136 of record NC_057725.1, read on the forward strand.
AAACAGATCCTTGTGGCACACCACTAGTACCGAGACTCCAGGCTGAATATTTTCCACCAACCACTAGATGCTGTCTGCTTACAGAAAGCCAGTTTCTAATCCAAACTGCTGAATCATCCTTAATCCCATGCCTCTGCATTTTCTCCAACAGCCTACTATGTGGAACCATATCAACTGCCCTACTCCCATCCACATGCTTGGTCACCTTTTAAAAAAACTCAATAAGGTTGGCATTTTTGATAAGGGATAGCATTAGAGCTGTGCTGAGGGAGGATATTCCTGGAAATACATCCAGGGAAGTTATTTGGGTGGAACTGAGAAATAAGAAAGGGATGATAACCTTATTGGGATTGTATTATAGACCCCCTAATAGTCAGAGGGAAATTGAGAAACAAATTTGTAAGGAGATCTCAGCTATCTGTAAGAATAATAGGGTAATTATGGTCAGAGATTTTAACTTTCCAAACATAGACTGGGACTGCCATAGTGTTAAGGGTTTAGTTGGAGAGGAATTTATTAAGTGTGTACAAGACAATGTTCTGATTCAGTATGTGGATGTACCTACTAGAGAAGGTGCAAAACCTGACCTACTCTTGGGAAATAAGGCAGGGCAGGTGACTGAGGTGTCAGTGGGAGAGCACTTTGGGGCCAGCGACCATAATTCTATTCGTTTTAAAATAATGATGGAAAAGGACAAATCAGATCTAAAAGTTGAAGTTCTAAATTGGAGAAAGGCCAATTTTGATGGTATTAGGCAAGAACTTTCGAAAGCTGATTGGAGGCAGATGTTTGCAGGTCAAGGGACGGCTGGAAAATGGGAAGCCTTCAGAAATGAGATAATGAGAATCCAGAGAAAGTATATTCCTGTCAGGGTGAAAGGGAAGGCTGGTAGGTATAGGGAATGCTGGATGACTAAAGAAATTGAGGATTTGGTTAAGAAAAAGAAGGAAGCATATGTAAGGTATAGACAGAATAGCTGTGAATCCTTAGAGTATAAAGGCAGTAGGAGCATACTTATGAGGGAAATCAGGAGGGCAAAAAGGGGACATGAGATAGCTTTGGCAAATAGAGTTAAGGAGAATCCAAAGAGTGTTTACAAATACATTAAGGACAAAAAGGTAACGAGGGAGAGAATAGGGCCCGTCAGAGCTGGGCTGAGGAGTGGCAGATGGAGTTCAACCCTGTCAAGTGTGAGGTTGTCCATTTTGGAAGGACAAATAAGAATGCGGAATACAGGGTTAACGGTAGGGTTCATAATAAGGTGGAGAAGCAGAGAGATCTTGGGGTCTATGTTCATAGCTCTTTGAAAGTTGCCACTCAGGTGGATAGAGCTTATAAGAAGGCCTATGGTGTATTAGTGTTCATTAGCAGAGGGATTGAATTCAAGAGTCATGAGGTGATGTTGCAGCTGTACAGGACCTTGGTAAGGCCAGATTTGGAGTACTGTGTGCAGTTCTGGTCACCTCACTTTAGGAAAGATGTGGAAGCTTTAGAGAGGGTGCAGAGGAGATTTACCAGGATGTTGTTTAGAATGGAGAATAGATCGTACGAGGATAGGTTGAGAGTGCTAGGCCTTTTCTCAATGGAACGGTGAAGGATGAGGGGTGACTTGATAGAGATTTATACGATGATCAGGGGAATAGATAGAGTAGACAGTCAGAGACTTTTTCCCTGGGTACAACAGAGTGTTACAAGGGGACATAAATTTAAGGTGAAGGGTGGAAGGTATTGGGGGCATGTCAGGGGTAGGTTCTTTACCCAGAGAGTGGTGGGGGCGTGGAATGCGCTGCCTGTGGGAGGGGCATGGTCAGAATCATTGGTGACCTTTAGGCGGCAATTGGATAGGTACATGGATAGGTGCTTAAGCTAGGACAAATGTTCAGCACAACAT